>NW_005054318.1:3496558-3497035 GCF_000277835.1 Geospiza fortis | reverse complement strand
GCAGTGTCAGCCCTGCCGGGGACAGTGAGCTCCTCTGAGCAGATCCTGAGACCCTTGGCTGCTGGCAGCAAAGGGAGCCACAGGGTGGGGAACTCCACAGCTCAGCATTTAACCAGTGTCAGCTGTAACTTACATGCCCCTGGTTTTACTCACATCCATACTGAGAAAAAAGAAAAAAAAAAAAGCAAACCAAACCTAATCAAACCAAAAAAAAAAAAAAAAAGGAAGAGATCATAAAATGTGTAATACTTAAGTTTGCTGCCAAAACATTGTTCTCAACAGTTTATGCGGAAAAGAGAGGAGTCTTTCCATCCCCAGGTAAGATCAAGCACTTATGGAAGTGAGATAAAGAATGGGTCACAAAATTTTGCTGTTGTTTGGCATCTATGTTTATTAAATCTGTCATTATAACAATTAGATTTTCATTTGTTCTTGTCTTACCTATTTTGACCATCTGCTGATAAATATTATACAGCA
>NW_005054318.1:3481586-3496548 GCF_000277835.1 Geospiza fortis | reverse complement strand
AGAGTAACATTTTACCCATATTCAATTATGCTACACTTCACCTTTCTCAGATTATATTTAATTAAAATTCATGGCTTTTGCAAACCACTCATAGTTAAAGGGCAGTCAAATAAGGAAGAAAAACAAATGTAATCTCTGACTCCAGGGCATTCATGCAAGCCCTGTTAACCCACTGATTAAATTATCCAGCCTTGCATAATTATTCCTGTTCTATGAACTGGTAAAAAAAGGCAAAATGGTGGCTTTCCTAGTGAGACCCAGCACAAGGAGATCTTATCCATTAATTTCTACTGAAGCTTTAAAAATATTATTGTTAGAATGTTAGTATTTTGCTTTAACATTCATAAAGTTCAGTCAGGACTATTACATTTAAAATCAGTTATGGTGTTCTGGCAGGGTACAAGGTACAAGAGATGACATCTAAGTGCTTCACATTTTAGACTTCATGGCAGTGGCTGTATTTCATCAGCTGGCTACATTTTTATTTAATACACCCTAATAATTAACCACTTAATTTAACATTTTCCTTGATACAAATGAACAGATTTTGGTGTTTGTTTAAAGGAATAAATACACAAAAGCTATAATGGAATACAAAACCTGTCGTATGAACCATTTTTTTCCCCCACCCAACAGCTCTGTCTCCTTGAACCACAGTTACCTGGAGTAAGATCCAAAGTGTCTACACAAAAAGGCCACATCACTACTAATAAATTGAACATGTACAGTCTCTGGCCAGTGGGCTGACTTGCAGGATATGGCTACAGCCACGTCCTTGCTCCACCTCTGCCTCCAAAACAACCCAGTCCCAACTGACAGAGCAAAGGCTCAAGCTGAATGTACATAGACCTTAGTGGGTTCTCAGGTCACAGGGTGGGAGCATGGCTAAAGAGGGTCTCAGTCGTCACCCTATGCCCTGTAGAGCTGGAATGTCTACATTCCAGAAAGGAAGTTTGTTTACCCTGTCTAGATTTATCTAGACCACATTGCTCTAGCTGCTTACAGGCCATCAGTGTGGCGTGGTATCAAAAGCCTCATGGAGGCAAATGAACTTGATATTGCTGCTTCTTCTGTGCTTCTTCCTTCTCTTAAGGAAACTACTGCTTGGACATGGTCTGGCACAGCCGGTTATCTGTGCAGGCTTGTTTTCACACCCCTACCTGACTTCTAAGGGCAGGCACATGACACCCCGCCTTTGGAAGTAACTACACTCTCTGCTAACCCAGTTCATCAAATTCCTTACAATGAAGTTCATCAGGCTCAATCTACCTGAAGATATTGCAATTAGCTAAGGCTGGGAAGCGTGGAACAATATTTAAGGATATTACTTGCAGCGTATGAGATCAGCTCAGTTGGTCAGTGCAGGGTGTTAATAATACCACAATTGTGGGTTTGATCCCCATATGGGCCTTTCACTTAAGAGCTGGACTTGATTATCCTTGTGGGGCCCTTCCAACTCCAAATATTCTGTGATTCTGTGATATCTCCTCCTTGCTGTGGGATAACAGTGAATAAACACTAGCTAAAGGACTGAGCAGCAAGTAGCACTACAAAGCTCTTCTGTTACCAGGGTTCTGTTTTCTCATCTCAGTATTGTGCCACTGGAAGCATAATTTCTTTCCTTTCTCGATCCATTTTAATGCTTCCACGTTTTAAGTATTTTGTGTTGAGAAAGTTTCCTTCTCTATAAATATCTCCACTACTATCAATGTAGAAGTAGAATACCTCTACCAAGTCAATGCTTATAGGAAACAGTCTCTGTTTTTAAGCATTCCAAAGAGCTGAACTGTTCTGCAATGTCTCAAGTTCACTGCCTAGTTCTAGAGGCTTTTTGGGGATCTTAAATATTTCCAGGTCTCCCTGTCTCTGGTTGTTTGCATTCACCTCTCACATTCTGATTTCACTGTTTAAAGGGCAAGGAAAGTTTACTGAATGGAAAGACCTTGGAGTCTACAATATCAAACAGCAGAGTGACCTCAAAGGAAAACATATTTCATTAAAAAGAAAAAAGAGTTTCCTTGCAAATCCAGCTTGTTTTACCCACCCAGATCTGCCTTTTTGCTGCCTCTGTGGTGACACATGTTTTATATGAATCTATATTAAGATGAATTTTAACCTACAAATAACTAGATACAGCTATGCAGTAGGAGGGAATTCCTACAAGATGATGTAAGGTTTTTTAAGCAGTAAAATTAAAAATAGCACGTAAAACCTGACCGGTAGATTTGGATTTGAACCAAGGCAACACATTTGGGAAACATTATCAAGTTTATCAGGGGTAACATATCACAGAAAATCTGCTTCTGTTTATATGCCATTTATTATTCATTTTTGACATTTCCCTTTTTTCCTCAACCTTTTTTACCCTTAAGCAAATATATGTTAGACTTAACTGAAATGTGAGATAACGGACCAGTCTCTTAGTTTTCTTTCTCTATAAGACAAAAGCAGATCTGAATAGAAGTAAAATAAAAAAGTTCTATGAAATCTAAGTACAGGGGAAAAAAAGTTCCCAGAGTAGAACTGGTAATAAGGGAGAAATCTGTCTCACAATGAAACCCCAGAAAAAATAATTGCCTAATAAGATTAAACTCAGGGCCAAACTGTCCTTCCCTATGCTGTCTTGCCTTTCATGATGTATAAATAGCACATGAAAGCCTTTGCTTCATGTAACACAGCACATGTGTGATAAAGGCTGGTTTTTATGTCTAGGACACTTATATTAATGGGATTATGCCAGCAGAGAGTTCTTTGCCCAGGGCTGGCAGAATGTTTGCAGTTTACAGTAATCAAGTCTAACTCAGGGAAAAATACAAGCAATAAAAGCAATTTCACTCTTATTAAACATTCCAGTCCCCCAACTTTAGTTAAAAAAAATTCTCACACCATCACAATAAATTTTGAGAATGAGCTGTATGTTTAGCTGCAACTGATCTGATCAAAACAAAGGTAATCATTAAAAGTCAGCTTAAAGCTGGTCCAAAGTCAGACAAGATTCATGTAGTCTTTCTACTGAATGCAAGTTGAAGCTCAATTTTGAATTATTTTGTAATTTTTTACCCATCAGTCAGTAGTGTGTAAATTTCTTGGATTCCAAAGCAAAATATCAATATTTTTTGAAAGCTATTATTGAACAGTGGTTTGTTTCAATGCTGAAATCTCCAGCTGATTGTTTACTATTCTTTGTTAAGATGAGGAAAAGTTTTGGAGTGGTTTCAGGAGCAAATCTTTCCTCTGTGTGCTCTAGAATTCACACTTAAACCTTGCTCTATCAGCAAACACTCCTTATATCTCAAAGAAAACCAACACCGTAATGGGCATAAAATGGGGAATATATTTGTTTTAAAATGCAAGCAAATCCCCAGAATATAATAATATAAATAGATGTTATTTATATTTATTGTTTAGTTTTATTTTAGTAAGTGCTGTTGTTTCTAGAATCTATGTGATAAAAAAGCTCTGTGATTTTATGAGTTGTTGCACACTGTGGCTGATGTAACTGCTTTGAGTATCTATTAAATAGTTCCATTTGAACCATTATTTGTAATTAGAATGAAAATTACTTGTAATTACAATTAAGATTCTTGTTATTAAGACATACGAGTGCAGAATTGTACCCAGACCTTACTAAAGAAATGCTGGGTAACTCTCCACTACTGCAGTAGAGCAAAAAACTTGTGTTTTGGTAAATGTAAGGTAACATGTCTTAAAACATGGTATTTAGAGGACATTTATTCTAAGTGGATACAGATGGAAGAGACCAGAGAGTAAGTCAAAGGAGTTCCTAGTAACCCAGTAAGGTTGAACTGCTGACCCCTGTTGAGGAAATTAGCATTGCTGGTGATGCTGTCAGGTAGCTGAGTGCTACTAGACAGAGAAGATGATTTATAAGCACACATGAAGAAAAAGCTACAACTTGTAAGAGTGAAGAAGTTTTGCTTGACCTTTTTAAGGTTTATTTTCAGCTTGGCAATTTGAAAGCTAATGACTCAAACAGACTTAATCAGATCCTCAAAGATAAACTAAATTAGAATGAAAACCATGTCATTTATTTTATAATGCTGCTTGTGTTGCCTCCCTCTTCCTGTTGCAGAAATCCCAGAACAGGATAGCAACAGATACTGCTCAAAGCAAAAAACTTTCAGATACTGAGAACACTTAGATGCTTTGATGCCCCTCCTGAAGATGAGTGTAAGAGCTGGCATTTCATCTAAGGTAATAACACAGGCTCTCCACAGGCAACAGTGGAGAGACAGAGAATGGGGCCCATGGGAATCTCATGAAGTGCAACAAGAGCAAGTGCTGGTGCTGCACGAGGGTCAGGGCAACCCCCTCTGTCAATCCAGGTTGGGGGATGAACAGATCCAGAGCAGCCTGGCTGAGAAGGACTTGGGGGTGCTGTGGGTGAGAGGCTGGACATGACCCAGCCATGTGCCCTTGCAGCCCAGAAAGCCAAATGTGTCCTGGGCTGCATCCAAAGCAGCGTGGGCAGCAGGAGAGGGAGGGGATTCTGCCCCTCTGCTCTGCTCTGCCCTGGTGAGACCCCACCTGCAGTGCTGCATCCAGCTCTGGGGTTCTGAGCACAGGAAGGACATGGGCCTGTTGAAGTGAGTCCAGAGGAGGCCACCAAGATGATTTGAGAGATGGAGTATCTCTGTTGTGAGGAGTATCTCTGTTGTGAGGAAAAGCTGAGAGAGTTGGGATTGCTCAGCCTGGAAAAGAGAAGCTCTGGGATGACCTAAATGGGGTCTTCCGGTACCTGAAGGGAGCCACCAAAACAGATGGAGTTTTTCAAGAGCCTGAAGTGACAGGAGAGGCAAGAATGGCTTCAAACAGAGTAGGTTCAGTTTAGGTATTAGGAAGAAATTCTTTAATGTGAAGGTGGTGAGAAACTGGAACAGGTTGTCCAAAGAAACTGTGGATGCCCCATCCCTGGAAGTGTTCAGGGCCAGGTTGGATGAGGCTCTTAAGCAGCCTGGTCTAACGGGAGGTGTCACTGAGCACTGCAGGGTGGTCAGAACTGGATGAACCTTAATGTCCCTTCCAACTCAAACCATTCTGTGATTTCTGGGGACAAATTAGTCTACCCTAACACAAAGAACACGGGTCTTTAGAGGTCTTTCTCTCCATACCCTTTGGAGGACTGCAAATGTGGTATAATTTGCTACCTCAAGCATCTAAAACCTATGGGTGTTCCAAGTGGTCTGCCTTGAAATATCACATGAGCAAATTTGTAACACCTGTCACCTGTATTTTCAAGATGTTTGTGTCAGGCAGGATAAAAAAATCCGTGCTTCAAACAGCATATCAGATTAATATCTATATAAGCAAAGCTGTGGAAGAACTGATCTATTTCAAACGGAGGCAAAAATACATTTTCTAATTTTGAAAAGAGAATTAAAAAAAAATTACTGCCATTAAAAAGAAGGCAAGAGGATGATGTTTTAGGAACTCCGATACCAGTATTATGACCATGACTTAGTTTCAGTTTGCTCTTAAGATCAGGGAGGTAAATGACCTGACACTGCCATGTCTAGAATGCTATCTTTCATTTTTATGCTTTTTGACCCATAAAGTCAATAGAAGATGTCCCAGAATTCTTTCCCCAGAAGTTTCCAATATAGTTGTGATACAATTGAATGAAAGCCCCAGGAGAATTGAATTTTTCACATACATGCAAAACCCCAGGCTGACTTTGGCAAGGCCAAATCTCTGCTGTTTCCTGGGCCTTTTGTTTCACGTGGTAATGTTCTCACTAGTACCTGGCATGAAAATAATCTGAGTTAAATTGAAGCCTGTGCCTTTCAAAGCTAAACCCCACAATGTTTGCTTGTTAGACTGCCTAAATTTTATTAAGTATGGCATTTCAAATTGTACTTGGGGTCAAAGACAAATGATTTTTTTTTTCTTCTAATTTAATCAGTATGAAAGAACTGAGAAATCTCCAACTTTCCAACATGAACAGAGATCAGTTTCTTGGTCACCTGTATCAAACTCTAACAAAATTGTTGTCTTTTCTCAGCTCAGTTACACTGCACCTCTTGATTTAAACTATTCATATACTCAGGCAATATCTGTAACAGTAAACCCTCAGTTTCTATTTGAAAAAAAACAAAATAGAAAAATACTGTTACTTGTTTATAAAATAATCTTGTCTCAGAAGTAATATTTTTCAACAAAATAAAGTAATTTTCATGTAGCATGCATTTATTTTGCTAATTCTATTTAACCTAAACTTGTATAATTTTAAACTCTGGTCAATTATATAGCAAATGCCAAGAATAAAGAAAAAATTTGGTCTTATCTGTATATCTAAATTAATTACAATTGTACAACATATAATCAGAACAGTGGGTCTCAATGTGAATCTGAAAATACTGAACAAAAGGAATCTTAAGCTTCAAATTTAATAAAGCAAATGCCAATCTGACAGGCTGTGTAAAACAAATGTGGCATTCACTCTGTAGTTTCAAAACACAGCTGCAAACAGGCTAAGTCAGTGGTTACAAAAAAATCTCTCATTGTATAAGTATCATAGATATTACTATCAATGTATACCTGAACATGGGGAATTCAAAATTAATCAGAACAAATATGTTTATTTAATTTGATACACAAAAAAATCTCCACAAAATCCTTTAATTAGTTTGGCTATATACCACAACTTTTCTTTCCCCAAACTAAAAATTTCCCCAGAGATGTAATACCTGCTTCAGTCTTATATTGATATATTCAGTATCTCAGCAACTAGAACCACACTTACCTGTTCAGTAAATTAATCTTAGAAACCCAATTCAAGTCCCCTGGAAGGCATCTTGTTTGGGAAGGTTTCTATTAAAGAGCCTTTATTCTCTGCTGCTGTACATTATTTAAGCTTGAGTTTAATAGTCAAAGTGCCTGTAGTTACACACAGCCTCGTATGCAATACAAAAAAAATTGCCTAAACAAAACCAAAACCGAACAAAAAGAAAACAAAACCAAAACAATCTCCACCTTACATGAAATGAATCCTCACAGGACAAGAATTGTCACAAGCTGTAAAAGCACTTTTGATTCAAGCCACATACAAATAGTCTAACCTTAAAGTTCTGGGAGCAATTTTAAAATGTCAAGAGGTATGTCAAGTTCTTAATACCCAAGTCTACATATTTAATTGTCAACAGCCAAAATGCCCAAGACAAGAGAGTTATATTAATTCCTGCTCGAACCCAAATTCATATGTGCTGGAAAATAATGTTTCTTCCTCTAAACTTAGGGAACAGTGCTTGGTTGGCCTGTATTTTAACTATATACTTATTTTCTGGAACACCTACTACATTGTTCATTTTAGCTTTATTTTCAAAGCAGTCAAGCACAGGAGATCTCTGCAAGACTATCATGTTACACCATTGATCCTCACAAGGAGAAGACTCAATTTGCTCCGTAATAAGCAACCTGGGTCAAAGGCCACAACTGAGAAAAGACAAAGGGCATTGTTTACACCTCTGTCAATCAGAAAGAGCTCTACTGAAGTCCATTGAGTTATATTTGACTCAAATCCATATGAAAAACTTCTGTGTTTGCTGAATCTGGATTATGTGGCAGCCAGGAATTCACATTTGTCTGTAGCAGGAAGCATTACAGACTGCTACATTAAAATACAAGTTTGCTACAGTGGCTTTTTAACCAAAACTGGGTTTTATTCTCTTATTGGCAATTCAATTTCATGTCACTGCTTCAGCCTGCTCACTTGCACTGTGTTACCTAGTGTGTTGCACAGTATGAAGTAACAGATTCTGTAATTTTGGATAAGAGAATCCATCTGAGGCAAGGAAACAGCAATTAGTGTCCTACTTTTTAAAGAAAAAGAACCAAAATTCTACTTCTTCCAACTATTTGTAACTACAAGCAAACTTTTGGATATGCAAGACTTTGTGTTTCTTGACCTTTGATGTTCAAAGAACACTTCTAACAGTCCAAAAACATTAAAAGCATATTTCTGACTACACAGCCACAAGATGATTTAAAAAAAGACTTGAGAATTTCAATTTAGCTTGTTCAGGGAGCTGGCTGGAAGCATTGCATGGAATACAACCCCAGAGAGATTTGTTCAGGAGATCTGGCTTACTTTCAAGGACCACCTCCTCCAACTTCAAGAAAGGTCTTTCCTGACAAGCATGAAACAAAGCATGGTTGGACTTAGGAAAGCTAAAGCCCTTCTGAAATGAAATTTGGTGAAGGACATGAAGGTCACTAAAAAAGGGATTCTATAGGTATATTGGCATCAACAGGAAAGCTACAGAAAACGTCTGCCTGCCTCTAAATGGGCTATGAGACCAGTGACAAAGAATACAGAAAAGATCAAAGAATTCAGTGTCCACTCTGCCTCAGTCTTTTAATGGTAGGATTCGCCTTCAGGAATCCCAGGCCTCTGAAACCAGGAAGTCTGAAGCAAGAGAGACTTAATTCTGGGCAGATCACAATCAGGGTGGGAACACTTATACAAGCCAGACCTACACAATCAGTGGGACCTGATGGGATGCACCATAAATGTGGAGTGAGCTGGCCGATGTCTTGTTTATCTTGACTTCAAGGCTTCTGGCACTTTAACTACCTCATAGGCAAACTGGTGAACTCTGGATGAGATAAACTGGCAGTGGGGTGTACTGAGAACTGGCTGCACCCTAAGCTCAAAGGAGGTGTCATCAGCAGCACAAAATGCATCTTGACAGTCACTAGTGGTGCTCCCCTGTGGTTGGTACTGGGATCAATACTATTTAACACCTTCATAAATGAGCCAGAGGATGGGGCAGAATGACCCTCAGGAATTTTGCAGCTGATGCAAGACTGGGAGGAGCTGTTGAAACACCAGATGGTTGTGCTGCCATTCAGAGGGACCTTGACAGACTGAGAAATGGACATCTGTACAGCTTTGGTTCAGATGTGGCATGAAAATGTGATGCTCCATTTCCCAAATGGGAATCTACTGAACTGACACTGTATTGTCATAGGATTGATTACATATTACATATTGATTACACCTAACTGCTCAAGAAATAAATGGGGGAGGGGGAGGACAAAACATTTAATATGAAGAATTTATGTCCGACATTGTTTAATTCAGTACAAATGTAAGAATGCAAGCAATTGCATACATTTATGTACTACTTCCAGTTCAGATTTAGCTGAAATACAACAGAGAAAGCAACACAGAGAGGACTTCTTGTTGGTTTGTAAATTTTAGTAGACATGGAAAATGTAAGACAATGTATCTGAGTGAAGTGGTCTACCAGAGACCTGTAAATGCAATTTCAGAAGCTATCTTTCATGACAGCCACTCTGTCCCAATTGCCAACACCATTCAGTAGCAGCAGAAAGCTTAGAAGTCATAAATCATGTTTCAAACACATTCTATTGTTCAAAGTGACAAATCATAGTCTTTCAAATTCATACAACCCTAAAATAGTATTTTCTTTCACCACAAGACTAGCAAAATTTTTAGGGCTCTTCTGAATCAAACTATTCACACTTATTTATGAGCATTCTGAAGTTTGAATATTATGAGGCTTAAATATTTATCATACCACAAACATTTACTCTTACATAACAATGAGACAAAATAAGAAGAAGCACTGACAAAATGGAGATCAATAACTTTGATCTCCACTAGTCTATACAGATCTTCTTCCAAAAGCTATTCATTTGAATTTATCTTACAATTAAATGAATAATCCTCTGGTAACCTTATTTATTATAAACACAACCTGAGCTGGCCCCCACAGGTCAGGATGACTAATGTGAAGATATAAAAGTCAGAGAAGGGATTCATGCCCTCAGCAGTATCAACAATTCCCCTTGGCCATGACGACAAACAAGTGCTAATATATGCCAGAAAAACACAGGATTTTTTAAGTGATGTGAGGTTATACTGTTGTAGCACACAAGTGAAACAAGTGCTTTTAGGACACATAAAGGTGAACCTACTATATGATCCAAAACTTTAAATGAGGTATTTCTCAACCTGTTTACGTTGTCACTAAATATAGGGAGTCCCAAAGCTTACTGTACCAATTTTTTTATTATTTCAAACAAACTTCTGTACAAAAACATCAAAGCAGGCCAAGAAATCCCATGACTTCACAAACAGCACATGACAACTCACAGAATGCTTTAAGGTTTACATTTTTATTATACAAGTGACAAATAGTTTTTCTCTGGGCTACTTAAAGATAAGACTTCATTGTTTGACAAAAAATTGCAGGTAAGCATATATTAACTTCAGTTACCAAAGCTCAACAGAATGGCCTGTCATCCACCTAATTTACCTAACTGGAAGTGACTATGAACAAAGCAGGATTTTCCCTAACATACATTTTTAAATGTCCCCCCATTAAAAATGGAGCCTGTAAACAGTGGATTTGCTACTGTGAAAAAAAGTGTGGTCATTGCTTTCAGAAAAAGAAAAAGATCTAATGTGAGTGAGTTCTACCTCTCTCCCCAACAACGTCATAGCAACCGGCTGCTGCACCTGCAGGGGTGTGACAGGAATGCTGGAGTTGTGGTGCTGTCCAGCATTGGGACATGCATGACATTGGCACCTGTGGGTTCTGATTGGGTTTGAGAAACCTCACAGGGGTTGCTCTGCTCAGAAATAAGCTCTCAAGTTAATCCCTACTCCAGAGAACTTGTGACATTAATACTGTTTAAGGACTGAGTTCAATGACACAGTTTGTCACAGTGCAGCCGAGTTCCAGCAGACCAAATGCATCTTCAAAGTCTTAAGGTAATGTTTTTGGAAGAGATGTGCATGAAAATTCCAGTGAAAGCACACAAACCCTGATTTATCTATATGGGGATAAGCAAATGCAAATCTGAATCTGTGCAAAAGCACTGGAGTTTCCACACATACATGCAAGCAAAGTACACAAAATCAAACACATTTTCTGAACGTGACCTCTGCAAGAATATGTACAGCAACTGCAGACCACCCAGTAGACACACATAACAGAGCATGAGCACTTTTCTGCTTTTGGCAAAGTATTTCTATTCCATTAACTGGAAAATTTACCAGAAAGTAAGAACAAACAAGAACAAACAAACAAGTTCAGCAAGGAACTTTTTGAAGTATCAATCACATCTCAAAAGCCAGTGAAGAGCAGTCAGCTGATAAATATTTCTGTGTTGATTCTGAGTCATCTTATGAATAACACTACCAGGAACTTAATGGAGTTCCTAAGAAAAGATCAGCTCTTAATTTTAAACCATCCCTAGTCTGATGCAGCCGATATGACACCAGGGAAGTTTGCTACAGAAGAGTGTACTACTAGTTTAGATCAGCCAAAAAATTACTGGCTAGAGCTGTCTGGTAGTTAATGTTCACTGTGATATATTTACACTGACAAACCTTTTCCAGTTAAGTCAAGGCATTAGTATTTTCCCTTTCCTTTCTAAATCTAATAAAATTGTATTATACAGAGTTTTCAAAATCTATCAATGATCTTTAAGCATATTTTCTCTTCATTTATAATGCATCTGAAAAAGGATATTAATTTCCTAGGCTGTTGAAAGGTACGGGTTATACTTAATTAAAAAGGTAAAATTACCTGTTTGAAATACATTTTTGGATGCCAGACAGCACATAATCCATAAAATTAGGTGGATCTCCACTTATTACAGGAAAGACAATGCATTTTATGAGTAATGAACATTCATGTATTCTCCTATTCATACTAGTTTGACAAGATCCTAAAACTGACCAAAAAACTGTGCACATGTTCTTCAAAACATACCAAATTAATTTTGCTTTCTCTTATATTAACTTTCTTCTTCTTTAAAGTTCCTTTTCTGTGGTACCTTTGACATTTCAGTTTGATTTCCATTTTGTCTTCACTACTACTTCTCTGATAGAGAAGGTGTTTAAGGATTAAAATGCACAGATAAACTGTCTTAACTGAAGTATCTAAGTAAAAAAGTATTTTAAAAGTCAAAAGATAAAGGCTGGAATAAAAACTTAGGTTGCACTATATAAAGTCAGTCAGGTTATGAACAGATTTATATATTTTAGCAATGTGAAGAAAATGGTTATGTAAATACACACAAGTATTAACATCAAACTGTATTAAATTATGTAAACATACACATCTTCTGTGATCAATACAAACATCTACTTGTCTGTGGATACTACTGCAGCATAGCTCGAATTTGTTTTGAAGTAGATTCATCATTCAGGTGTTTTGTAGTGAACCTAGAAATTACAAGTTAAAACAGTAATTTATAAAATGAACAGAGATAGGAAAAGTCTGAACACTTGAGCCTGGTTTTGAAATCAGGACAGTTCAGTTACACAAAGGAGGAATTTACATGTTCCTCTACTGATCACTGGAATTTAATTGGCAAGAAAATGGTGCTCTTTATCTTCTAAATACCCTATGCAATAAATTATTCCCTGCTAAAAGGTGGAGAACTGTGGCTAAATCCTGTCTGGTATCTGTCTATGACATTGTCATAACCTTGGGTCAAAATTATCTCTCATTTTTTCTAGTTAAAAGCCTCAAAATAAGCAAAATAATGAAAAGACGTAAGAAATATGGTAAATACTAAAATCACTTAGGAATCTAGACTGAAGTTTGGCATAATCTATGACTTTAAGCAGTTTTCTTAAATATTCTGAGAGGACTGAAGAGCTTTAGTGTGTTTACTTCCATTTAAATCCAAGCATTCTCCACTGTTTATGCTAATAGGGAGACTGATTATAACATAAACTTGAAACACATTCAATACCTGTAGATTTAACTCCACATTAACTTTAATTCAAAGATATGATAAGCAAGTGTGGAAGTGCACCTCTCCCTCTATCCAAGCATTCAACAGCTAGAGAACTCAAAACAGCTCTGAAAAACTTGGGTTTGACACCAACATTCTCAGCTTCAGAGAAGTGTCAGACCCCTCTGTGTCTTCCTTCCCAAGACAGCACCATGAACAGGACTGGGATTTAGGATGCTGTTTTCTTGAAGCTGAATAATTTAGCAAGATTAAAAAAAATTTTAAAAAAATCTTACTGAGATGGAAAGGGAGAAGGGAAGTACTCAGGATTTGAGAAATAGAAATCTGACACTTCATTTCTAAAATGTTCTAGATTCTGGGGTATTTTATATAGTAAATCTTAGCTAGGATATACTGTTTAAAATATTAACATTTGTTGTTTATTCAAGTGAAATGAAATGGGATGAAATTAATATTAAAAAACCCAGCTGATGAAGAGGAAACATGAGAGGAAAATCTTATTAAATCAATGTTCTAAAATGCAGAATTTTAAATAGAAAGAGATTGAGAGAAAAACAAAGAGGAATTTTCTAAGGCTGAATCACACATACCTGAGAGCATTCAGAAGTCCTTCCACAGAGTCAGGTGGTTGTTCCTTTAAAACTTTTATGCATCCCTTCATCTGGGAACAGAAGCATGCCACTATTGAACAATAATATATGAATTGCACTAGCTGAAAACAAGGAAAAAATTCACCATATACAGGCAGGTTTCTTTTCTTACTGAGTGTTAATGCTTCTTTACGTGACACAATAAAAGCATTACAACTTATTAAAAATTATCTCAAGGTTAAAAACTTAACTTTGGAAAAAACATCCACTTTAATAAGTGTTTGTAGAGAATAAATTATGTATCAAGTGTTTATATGTTAATTTGTACACTGTTTCTTCAACTCCAAGTAAAAATTACAAAAATCAAAACTATCTGATACAAGCTGAGAAAAAGAGATTTTGGGAGTTCTGTGTCATTGCTGTTAACAACTCTAAGAAGAGATGTTTCAACTTTAACTTATTTTTATGTTTGCATACATGGAAGTAATTTTCAGTATTCAGTTTTTCGTTGCAAGCCTAACCACTGACAATTTATTATCTGTTTCATAACTAGTGGTTGAAAATTTAATCTAAGAAGTCCGTGGTGTTGATTTTAACACCACACTGAATGAATATTTTTGTGGAGATTGTAAAAAACAGGCTGAAACTCTGTCCAAATTTACAAAAGGGGAAATGAAGCAGAGAAAGCAGGAGCAGAACTCATTTGACCCATTGTATAGACTCCCTAGCTAGTCAATAGAGAAACAAGGAATTCTTCCAACCTTTTCAGAATATATCTTCCCCAGCAGTACTTTTTTCTTCCCATTGCTATCGAATCTAGCTATTCAGAAATTAGCCTAGATTAATTCCATCTTATTCAAAATGACAGATAAAGACACAGCTGAGTCAAGATTTGAATCCTTTAATTTTCCAAGTCTCATTGGAGTGCTAAATCTACATGTAGAAATTTCTTTGCAGCTGAAGAGCACCTCTGCCTTATTAAGGAAGCAAATGCTGAAACACTTAATTTAAGTCAGGGTCCCAGCAAAAATTACTCAGAAAATGGAGCTCAGCATCCCTGACAGGGAGCAGCCCAACAAACATCCACCTGAAATGAGCTCACTTGGCTCATTTCTAACTGGAAAGTGTAACTAGCCTTGCAAATAATAGATCAGATGAGAATCTCAGGCTAGCACCATGTGTTTTGAAGCGACACAGTTATTTTTCCCAAATTAGAAAAGCTCAAGTCTATGTGCACATCACTCAGTACCGGTTTACATGTCCCAGCAGATCTGATCAGACCAGACCAAGTCAAAGGGGATAAAAATTCAAACAATTATTTTTCATTTCTGTTAGAATCAGAATACCTAAAACAAGTAAGATAATGTTGGGGTTTAGGATTCTTCCTTTTGTTTCTTTCTCTCAAGGAATTTTTCTCCCGTGTTGCTAGGAGACAATAACGACCGAGTACTCAAGAGAGACAAAAGAAGTTGCCACAGCTCAGGGGAGGAGAGCAGCTGGCTACTCTCTCTTTTTACCTGGGTGTTTCTCTGGGAAAAGCAGAGACACAACGAGAATTGGGTTGGGAAAAAGGGGTTGGTTGCAGCCCCTAGCTCTCTTGAGCCCTCGGC
>NW_005054318.1:3462211-3481400 GCF_000277835.1 Geospiza fortis | reverse complement strand
GCGTCTCCACTGTAGCCCTGCACCCCCTCCCTGTCGGGACGCCCTGTGGGTCCAGCTACAGCTGCAGAGTTTCTGATACAACTCCTCCGCCACCCCGGGACTTGTGCTGCTTCCTGCCATTCCAGCTTGCTGCTCCCGAGGAGCTGCTGGGGCAGTGGGATCGCTGCCCCCGGGGCTTTGTGCAAATGCCTTTTTTCCCTCCCGCCATTGCCATGTGCCCCTTAAGCTCACACCACAGCGCCCACTGCAGGCGCGGAGGAATCACCGCACCCGCCCTGCCCGCCAGGAGCCAGCAGCGCCCCTGCCGGCCGTGCCCGGAACTGCACCCAAGGGAACAGCGCTTGGAGAGCAGGAACTGCTTATTGGGGTTTCTGGTTTTTTTCTTTTGTTTGTTTTTGCTGCCATTGTTGTTGTTTGCTTGCCTTGTTATATACATACATACTAGTAAAGAACTGTTATTCCTTTCCCCGTATCTTTGCCTTGCACTTGATTTCAAAGTTATAATAATTCAGGGGGAGGGGGTCATATCTTCCATTCCAAGGGAGATTCCCATCTTCCTTGGCAGACACCTGTCTTTCAAACCAAGACAGATGTCTAAGCTAGGAGACTGTCATTAATAGCTTAAAATACAGCCTCCAGTCTCGAAAGAGTAAGGAAAGGGTAATATACTCCACTGTCCCTGAAATTCTCTTGAAATGGCTTGAATGGCTAAAGTGAAGAGTTTGGAGGAAATAATTGTTTACCACAGTAAAACAAACTCATCATCTGAAACATTAGCAGATTTTTTGAATTACAAAAAATCACGGAGCTAATTATGCAAATCAAGATTTGGGACCGTGTACTCGTTTTTTAAAACTGAGTCGTACATCTCCTGCCTCCCATTTACTCCTACCTAACTTTCCTGTAAGATGACAGGGCTTTAGGAAAAATGTGAGGAACAAAGTATACACAGTGTACATTTGATCCTATCAGAATTTCATTTGTGTTGCCTCTGTAGGCAAGAGACTGAACCAGCATTCAAGAAATCTGCATTCAAGGCCCTGGCTCTATCTGTTTCATGACCTTGAGCAAATCTATTCACCTCTGTGACAAATCTTTCCCTCTGCAGAGAGTCAAAGAGGAGACGAGGCAAAATTCTCGTATCTGCAGATGCAAAATGCTAAGGAAGACCCAGTGTCATGGAGAGCAATAATATATGTTTTTTTTTTCTCTTTTGAAGAAGTCTCTCTTGTAAATTGAAAGACTTGGCATCTTTTTCATTATTAAAAGCTTATTTCTGCTGAAAGAAGTGGTGTGTGAGACTTAGGTGTGTAAAAACATGTAGAAAAGACAAGAGTACTCTTATCATGTGTGCTTGCCATTTCTCCAATGGAAAAATAAGATTGATTTCTCTGTTACTGGCCATACCAAAGATAAAACTGAAGGTTCATTATCAACATTACAACAGTAACATTTCAGTTTTGTTACTTCAGATCTCAGACAAAGCAGACAACATTGAATATCTACTTATTTACAAGAGAACTACTGCCAAAGATGAGCATTTCAGCATCAATACATTACATTATTTAAAAAAATTATGACCACAGAACATATTCCAGGCTAGGTATAGTATAAAATTATTTTAGCCAAACTATACAGTTGGCAAAAAAGCAGAGGTAACTAAGAAAAATTATTATCTGTGTCTGGAAGAAAATAAAAAGGAAAAAAGCTGGTCCTTATTTTATTTTCAAACAAACTGATGTATTAAAGAACACCGGTGAAGACAAATTCTAAATTGCCATCCAAAAGTAATTAAAATTATTTCTACCAAGTATAAGATTGTGCTAAAAAAGAGCTGCAGACTAGTACTTAAACCTACAGAGTATTAAAGAAAGGCTTCTCTTACATCAATCTTTGATGTCTTTGAGAAAGCTCCCACAGGATGAACGTGATCATACAGGATAATAACTCCCACCATTACTCGCATGCAGAACATAAGGGTCTCTTCACTGGTGAATCTACTCCTGTACTCTCTGGAAGACAGAACAAAAGAAATAAACATTCCAGACCTTTTACTAGACAATTTTAAAAACTATACAGGGAGTGCATGAAATCTGAACCAAAAGTATATTTTAAGGTTGCAGATGCACATTAGTAAGACTCTGAATATCAGTGAATTCTGTAAGCCTGTGCCAATTTACAAGAATGGTTAGAGAGTAAATAGATGTAAACCTCTTGTCATACTCATGCACAGCTGAGATCCTCAAAATGTATGTGATGATGGCTTCATAGAAAACTTAATGAAATATAATGGAGACTGATCTGAAACACTTCAGTTTAATCTCAGAAACACCACATGCCAGGGCCTCAAAGGAAAGCTACTGTTTTTGCTTAAATTCCTACTTTGGAATAGTCCAGTGGGACCCAAGTTCAGCAGCTGGGAAGTTCAGGGCTTCACCAAGATGGATTGTAACAGTCATGCTCTCTCTCTCTCTCTCTCTGTGTATTGGAGTACCTCTCAGTTTACAATAACTTCAACTTTTATTCTTCCACAGCACTGTAACATGAACAGACTCAAAAGTGACAGAAATTTTGATGTGAAAATGCTTGATTATCCCACAATTAGAATTAAATATCAGATAGTCTTCTAGATGACTCACAACTTTTTTCTCTACTTTTACCAAAAAAAGAGCTGACTCGTAAGGCTACTTTTCAATTACCACTTCTATGATGTCTCAGGATTGTGAGATGAGTCCCACCCCTACAGACACTCCTCCAGAATCTTTATGAACAAGCACAAACCTCAGGAGTTCTACCCTTTACATGGCTCCATGAACAAATGACTCATAGGCAGAAACACTACCTTGACTCTATCTTATATGTGTTTTCCAGTCGAAGAGACATCTAACCTAAAATATACTCCACTAAATGCATAGCACAATAAAGAACCCTACTGGCTCTTGCTGCCTACACTAGCAGATATGAACACAATTGTACAGCTGAATGAATTTATATGAATGGAAATTCATACAACTGA
Source organism: Geospiza fortis (assembly GCF_000277835.1). NCBI lineage: Eukaryota > Metazoa > Chordata > Aves > Passeriformes > Thraupidae > Geospiza > Geospiza fortis. The sequence goes on along the minus strand of NW_005054318.1, from coordinate 3,478,384 downwards.
TTTTTTTTGTATCTAGAATAAGACCGTTGCATCCAAAAAAATGATCCTTGAAATAGCCCCTGTGTATTTAATAAAAACACAGTACTGCCTGGAAGAGGCAAAATCTTGCCCTCTGTGTGCTAATAAGTGAGCAGCATGGGCAAGCAGGAGGCCTTTTGCCCTGGTTAGACCAGACACAGACACTGAAGCCTGCGAGTGCATAAGATTATTACACTGTATTTTAACCTTTTGTGAAATGCAGGCTGACCATGTAAGCTCTCCCCAGCAGAACTCAGCACTGACTAATGAAAGATCATAAGGTGGTAAGAACAGGAGGCATGGCTTTCTAACACCAGGCCATGCTTTTTGTACAAAAGAAGTAACAACTTAAGGCAAAGATACAGGAATTCACTTGGAAAAGAATGTATTATCCCAGGTGGCTAATTAAAATATAAGTTCTATCATACAAACCCCCCAAGATTTAAAACTTACGGTGTTTCCAACATGACTTTACATACACTGGCCATAGTACTTAGACAGTCCGTTGTATTTTCAATTGGTAATGTTTTGTTCTGGAAGGGTAAGAAAAAGGCAGTGTTCAGTAAACTATCTTGTAAAATTAAAATCAAGAATGTCTGTGTTAGACCCTTCTCCCCTTTTACATACTTCTGATACAAAATGTGTTGTTGCATTACTGAGGGTTTTCAGCATTGGTGTGGCCTCCGCATAGAACAGGGACATCCTATTGGCCATTTCATTGTTCACTTCATTCTCAATGTCTAGCTGATAAAAAAGGAGAAAAAATAGTCAGTAAAGCTCTTTAAAATCTTGCCAGCAGCAAGAAAAAGATGCAGTACATGCTCATGTCAGAAAGCAGATTGTTACTTGAATAGTCCTCTCTAATCACTTCATCTGGACTGCTGATTAACTCTCAGTGTGAAGGAAAGAACATGACAGCTACTGAATCATAAGCAAAAACTTTACCAAAAATGGCATAAATGCATCCTGATAAATAAATACCTCACTGTGTGCAGCACACCAGAGTTTGTTTACTTACATGCATGTTGTTTATTCGGTTGCGACTTATTGTCCGCCTGTAATAACTGAAGTCATTCTGAATTGCTGGGTTTCTCATCTTCCAGGAAGAGAAACAGGAAATAATCAGTTTTGGTTCAAAATACACAGCAACAATCAACATACACTGAAAGATTTTATTAACCTTAAGTTCATCAAAACGAAGAGTAAAATGTAAGATTTCTGCAAACTCTTTTGCTAGAGCCTGTTCCCGTTCCAGGTGCTGAGTTGGAGTGTAGGGAGGGCATGTCAAGGATTCCAGTAAACTCTGCAGGGCTTTCTCTGAATAAAAATCAGAAGCACAAATTGTAGTCAGTCCACACCAAGTTTTAACTACATATCTAAAAATATTGTATTTGAAGGAAAGAAACCCTCCAAACATGCCAAGCCCTAAACACGTTTTCTCTTACTATTCTGAAGTGAGAAGCATTAATTAAAGACACCTGCCTCTTCAGGCTCTGCCATTTTCTCTCCATTTTGTATCACTGAATTATTTTCCATTTTTGTCACTCTTTATCTGGGATCCTTATAAAAAAATCTAGAGGAGGCATTTTTCTTGCATTCAGATATTCAGCACTTTCATCCTCCTCAATTAGCCATAAGCTCAGTATAGAGATTATTCTGGCATCTCTGTTACTAGAAGTGTACTCTTAGGCACTGATAGCAATATAAATCAGCTTCTGTGCCTGTAATTACTAGCATAACTCAAAAAGTGGAAGACATAGTTAGAGGATGTTGTAGAAGAAACTCCTTGCACTAGGAGCCTTCTCACTTCATACATATCTTTTCATTACAGAGTGCTAATTCAAAGAGTAATTACATCACCTTCTGTGTTTGTTGGGATGACAAAGTCAGTGTACAACACATCCAACTTTGGATTTTTACCCTGTGAGAGAGTTTACTGATACACTTTCCCCATTATCCCTGCTTTTAAAAAGTCTCAAAATATGACTGGCTTACGTTCCTTTTAAAGCTTCAGGGGATCCAGATTACAAAAAATAAATTGCATTAGTCCAACATGGACTAGAGAAGTGCAGAAACGTGGCAGGAAATAGAGAAAAATTGTAGTTTTATCATGTTTTTTGCTTGTATGCTATTTAGGTAATATAGACTAACGAAATATGAAGTTAAGATTAAAGAGATGCCTTGATAAATGCAATTGCAGTTAAATGTCAAACTGATATCAAACAGAAATAATATTAACTATAAAAGTCTTTAAAAAGTTTGTGGAAAGACAAAACTTCCTCTGTCATTATCTATTAAAAAAACTATAAAACAGAGGTACTAAAACAGGGCTCACCTAATCTGAGTGAAAACTCATAAAAGCGCTTTAGCCTTACAACCAGGGGACAGACTGAATTCCATGCTTTTTCTTGCAGCTGGATATCATTGGGATTTTGTATTGCCTGAAATGAAAATATTACTGTAAAGACCAGTGATAAATAACAAGCAGGAGGTGGTTTGGAATTGTCCTACATTATTTTAAAAAGTATTGTAAAACACAGAATTCTGAGAAATTACATTGCATAGGATTCAAAAAAATATCATGTTTTTCACCTTCCCTCTCCCCCTGTAACTTACTGTTTCAAAATCATTCATTACAATGAACCACTGACACATAGAAATATGTTCTAACATATTCTTTTGGGAGCAAAACTACTGTAAAAGCATGAGGTAAAACCTTTTGTGTAACTAGTGGCTGCAAAAGTTGTCTTTGTTTTCAGGTTTTAATGCTTTTGAGAACTTCAACATGTTGAGGTTTTTAAGTAAGCAACATCTCACACTAAGAGTATCCACAAATCTGATGCAGGAAAAGTTTTGGTCACCTGAGAAAAATTCTAAGTTACAGTTCAGAAGTGTATTTCAGGACCAGTTTCAGAGAATAAGATGCCTCTAAAGTGGATGTGAAGTTATAATTTACTGAGGTTCATTATTCCACGTACAGAATAGAACTATCTGTATCATGTATTTCTGACACCTGAGTATTACTTCTTCCATGTCCTCAAATTTGACTTCTGCCATGAGATACATGAAACAAGGAATATGAAATGGTGTTTCTTGAAGTGAAAAACAGTAACTAATTACTAACAGAAAACCCAAAATAAGTTCCAACAGCCACCTTTTAATGATTTCAAGCTAGAGCTTTATACTGAATGTTATGCATAATCTGGTATGTATTTTATAAATACATTTTAAGGAGATTTTCACTTCATAGAATGTGTTTGGATAGAGAACAGAAGCAAGGAACACATCCGAGTTTTGCCTGATTTTGCTTCTAAAGAACTGTCATTAATAAACATACATCTCTAATTTCTTGTCCAGCTCCTTTGTAAGCCTGAAGGTCTGCAAGCATGCTTTCTGAGTCCTGTAAAACTGCACTGATCTGGTTCCAGACCTCCCTTTCTCCATCCGTGGGCTGTGCATCTAAGAAAGAGAAAAGCAAAACACACAAAGTCAAAAGGAAGCTGCAGTACAAATGGCAAGATTACACAGTTCTACTTAACAATACCATATGCAGCTTGAGTATGTGTAACTCCATTCTGATGTAGCTTTTTTTCCAAATATACAATTATACAGCCATTCTACTAACATCCAAGCTTCTGCTTTTTATAGCAAGGAAGAACAGTACAGTTTTTGTATGCTCTGGCTCATAATGCCTCTTGTCATAATGCAGCATTTTAAAGAGCAGAAGTATCATAAAGCAATGTTATTAGAAAATAGGATAATGCATCAGTCCCTCTCTTTCATGAGCTCCATGGCTCAATTACAAAGAATTGCTCACTTTTCTTGCAGCTTGGGGATAAAATCAGGCCTTTCAATGGATAGAGCAGTAGGATATTGCTCCACTTTGACTTTCCTCCAGGCTTCCTCAACCAGGGTAATTTATTTCTCCTTTTGTAAAACAGATACAGAACTATTAAAAATAATTTTTTTCTTATGTATGTCAGGGATCATTCCTGCCACTAAAATAAATCCAGCTCTGCCAGTTATCAGTTTTCAGGGTGTGAGTGACCTGGAGACCTTTACTGTTGAGAGAAATGACATTTGAAATTAGATCAATTTTCCTATTCAAATCTCTTCCTATGGGATTTACACAGCAGTGTCACACCAGGGAGTGATGTTATCCCCAGAACACTGACACATTAGAAAAGGTAGAGATATTCTGTCTTCTTTTGCTTTAAAACATAAAGATGACAGGCACTGACCAAAGACTGGATGACCTACATATGGGATTGCAGTCTATATGTTAAGGAACAATGAGATCTCTACAGAGACACAACTATTTCTTCTCTTAGATTTGTTTTAGCTTCTAAAGATAGAATGTTAATTTTTATGAAAGAAAAAATTACCTTGAAGTTGAATCTTAGAACTTAAAGACTATGTGTTTGAATTCAAAGCAGTGAGGTAAGTTCAGTTCAAAACTCACCAACTAGGATGAGCTACTGTATTCATGTCTACATTAATAGACAAGAAATATTAAAAACACCTATTCTATTTAGTTGTCTCACTCTCCTTAAGAAAACTGACAGAGTTTTCTACCCATGTACCAGTATGGGATTAATTTACCCAGTCCCCATTAGAAACAAATGAACTGGTTCACACTGGAGTATATGGAAAACAGGCATTCTCTCCATGATGTTTCAGGTTAGGATAATTTGTTTAAATGTATGAAGTTACCTATGGACCTTGCACAAGCAGGACACAAATGTAAATGAGATTTAACTGTCTGTAGCTTCAAAGCAACTCACACTTAAAACCCTTCCCATATTCCTATGGCACTATGAGTACTGTGAGACTGGGCACACAACACTGATTGGACTTTCCTTTTGTTCTGGAAGTTTTCTCTTATTTAAAACATGAAAATAAATATAAACTGGGCTTACTTAGTTGGGTTTTATAGCCAAAATATTTCATGTAACTAAAAAATTCCACTATCCTTCAAAAAGTGAGGGAAAGGAGCACCGAAGGGAAAAATCCCATCTGGGACATGGCAGTTGAACTGACCCATCAGTCACTTTAAATTTACAGTGTTCCAGACTGGTTCTTTCCTCAAGCTGCAAGAAATCTCAGGTACATACCATAAAGTGTTTGCCATATTGTGATAAAGAAGCAAAACCGAAAAATCTTCTGACTTTAACGAGGAAAGCAGTGATCCTGAGAAACAGTTACACACCATACAACAACAGAGCAGGGGAAGGTGGGAGTCACATAAAAATCAGTATCTATATTTTATTAGTTAAGATAATGAAAGCAACATTTCAGTGAATACTAACCCAAAAGAGAATAAATAACTTGTTAGCGCAGTTCATGAATGTCAAATTTGCATGTGCAGGTAACCTGAAGCATCTTGTTTAACCTTGTTGGTTAACAAGGTACTTCTATGTTAATTTTTACAATTTATTTGCTTTAAAAGTACTAGTGCTTAAGGGGGATGCAAATGCTATAGACTGCCGAGCACTTTGGAACTTCAAAAAGGCTTTTAGTAACATCCTTTATTGTAAGTCTTTTTCAAAAGTTCCCAATTCATCTTTTGGAAGTTGGTGGAAGGAGGAATATTTGAAACTCATTGAACTTTCTGTAGTATCCCAGCACCTGGAGATAGAGTAGAAGCAAGAGCAAGGTAGGTGTGTGGAAGAGGGAAAGAAAGGGAAGGGAGAGGAAGAGGGCTGCAAAGGCTCCAGAGCAGCAGGCTTAGCTTGCACTTGCAGAAGCGGTTTATATTTATGTTGGAAGTACTTAGCTTAAAAGGAAAGGTAGGGAGGATGACTCAGGCTTCTTTTTTAAAAAAAAAAAACCATGCACTTACTTATGAAATAGAAGTTATGCAAACAGATGTTCTGATAAGACCATGGCCATTTTTCAAAAGGGATTTTACAAGAAGATCCTGCCAAAAATGGTCAGCTACAATAACTGAAATGGGTCACTTTGAAAACAATTTCATCTTACTGTCGACAACAATAATAATAATAATAGCAGCAACAACTAAAAGGAATCGAGACTTCTTCATGACAGATTTTGACTTTTAGAACTGGCTTGCTATTTCAATGAAACCAAAGCTTGTTTCTCTGCTCTGAATTAAACAATGCCAGTCCTGAACCATGGTGTGGAATCACTGGTTGGCCATGCTCACCTCTTATCCCCACACTGCCAAAGAACCAGCATGAGCTTCAGAAACCTGAGCCCATTCATAAATGAAACCACTTCCACTGGCCAACCCATGTGAATGCAAACTCCCTCAGTAGCAAGTTACCATAATGGCCAGACTCACTGCATTTCAAGGCTGAGTTTTTAGAATGCTCAGGATTAGCAATCGGAGCATTCTGTCTTTAGACAAAATAGAAAACCCTTTTACCTGCCTTTGGACAAATGTTTCTAATGTGAACCCTAAATCAAACAACTACATGAATCCTGTATCAAATTAATGCAAGAGTCAGATGAGGCCTGAATCTCCCATATATAGATTCTACCAGCAAATTTGAAAATTTTAGATCTGGAAATACACTTCCACTGGCTCCATCAGAAATAACCAGGACATGATAATTCATCCATTCCAATGAACACATGCTCTTTTTCACATTTACACATGGCCTATGCCATGTTTTGGATGGAACTTCAGACTTCACAAAGAACAAGAGGAAACCTGGACGCAATACTGTTCATTTGTGGGTGCATTAAGAATTTCAGGTGAATGCTGGGGCATGAAAGTGGAGCCATGATTATTTTCTTACCAAAATACTTGTCATTTGTTTCAGAAAATCCTCCTGACAGAGTTAGTTAGGGTTAGTTATCTACCTCATCCTTCACCAAATGTGCATTAGAAACAAACACAGAAACTTCTAGATAGGTAAAACATTAGTATTCATAGGATAAGACTAAATATAGAAAGGATGTGATGCCTTTACCAATACCAAATGAAGTACAAAAATACCTCAGTAATCAATTTTAATGAAGAAAGAAGAGTACTATGAAGAGTACTAACAACAGGACTACAAGAAGCACTTCCAACTCACACACCCTTTCTGAATCTGAAATGCAGAACAAAAGCTGAGAACTTCATTCTACCCTTAGGTGGTTAAGAAGATTCCCACTGAGGCTGGTTAGTTCTTCCATTTCAGTGAATGTAGAATCTATTTGTCGTAAAAATACCACGCTCTTCTGGCCTCCACAGCATAGCAAAAGAAACGAGTTAAACACGAGCTTTCATGGGTTCTGCTTTCAGCTTTTCTTGTCCTGCCCACTGCTGAACAGGGCAACTAATTCCTCAGTCAGCAAGTTAGAGAGCAGTCTACATATTTAACTGCATAATGCTAAAGTCCTATTTCAGATATGTCACCATGACAATGATTTTTTTACATGCTAATCTGGAACAAAATTAAATAAAAGCTCAGAAATGAGCAAAGGCATTATAATTACAGTGAGTAATGCACTTTAGAGGGTACCAGAGCCTGCTCCACTCCATGCATTAATGAATCTCCAGTATTGGATTGAAAGAGTACCCTATCCAGGCTACATGGGATTTTTTAATGTCACTGTTTCTAAACTAGCTAGAATAAAGCAAAGCTCACAAAATTGTTAATACTGGCTCCAGGCAGGGTGCTGTGCCAGGGAGGTCAGTGCCCAGCTTCAGCTCTGTGGTGGATGGGGGATGGACACACAGCACCTCTCTGACTGAGCTGCAGTATCTGCCCCAGGGCATTCCACAGCTCGGGAACTGAGTACAACCTCCCACAGGCTGGACCCAGATTATATCCTCAGCCTTGCTGCCTGTGCAACAAGAGTATTAATTAATAGCCCATTATGTGAAAAGCAGGCAGTTGCTCTGCTGCCAGACACATTCTAATAATAGACCCTTTTAATGGTACATGAATAATAACTGAAAATTTCATTAATCTTTCTGGGGATGTTGGGAATCCTAGAAAATAAGATTCTTGAAGGGGATGAGAGAGATTTAACTAGGCTCAAGTGAAATCCACCTAGCTAACAGTAAAAAAAAAACCAAAAAGAAAACAAACAAAAAAAAAAACCCTGCTCACATTAAGGTTAGAAAAATCTTATAAAAAGTATTTGTGGAGAGGATGGGACTGTAGGTGTCACTTAAGGACATCTTCAAATAATCTATAAGCTTTAGTCTTTTAGATTCAAGTTAAATTGTTGCCTCAACTTTCAAATTATTTCCAAGAATTCATGTGGAATTATTTGTTTACTTTGCCTGAAAATGGCAGCCGTGATCTGACGATGTATTTTCTACAAAAAAGAGCAATTTTAAGATGGTACAGAAAGAGCTCAAATACCCAGAATTAATTTATCTGCAACTAATTTAAATAAGGTCAACATTTAAAGTACAAAACAGTTCTTGGATTGACAAAACTGACAAATCCATTTCAAGAGAATTTGATGTGAAATCCTGAAAGCCACAGACTCTTAAGACTTGCCACTCTGAAGATCTGCCAGGCACTCACTTTTCCTAACATGATTTTCAAGCTGAGCACTAAGAAGGAATTACGGTAAAGTAAATGATATATAATCAAACCAAGAAGTAGTAGCTTGATTAAAAATACTCCCATCAAGATCCAAGTGTAAAAAGCAAAATGGTGCACTTTCCAATAAGGATGAAATTATTTTTCTCTATTCAAACCTTTCAGTAGACCTTAAAAAAGAGTAATTTGGCTGAATGCATTAATTCTGCAATACCCCTTTAAAGAAAAGGCCTTTCCACCTGCATGGAGAATGTTATTCTCCACACAGACCCAGCATAACTGCCCAACTCTAAAATGAGTACTGGGGAGCAAACAGAACTGCTTTTGCTATACAGCATTAACTAAAATTAATGCTGGATTCAAGTTTTTTCAAGTATGACCATGACCATGGAGTTACAAAACTTGATTTCCAGTTTGGATTGAAGAATGATGTTAGGTGTCAAAAAGAATTGCAACTGACAATGTGGACAGCTGCATGAAGGTAGGGGAAAAGAAAGGATTGTAAAACTTTTTTTTCTTTCTTTTTTTTTGGTAGCCAGCTAATGAAAAAGCCCACAGAAACTAAAAAGCAAGATGCTGATGCAAATAATGAATACAGTAAACACATCAGCTCAGCACACCTGTCATCCTCTGAATGGCCAAGTGTAGTGACCATGTTCACCCATGAGCTCAAACTGACAGCTCAGGCCACACAAAGCCACATGTCCAGTAAACGCACACCAGACTCTGCTCCATGTCCGCTCACTCAGAGTGTTCTTTTCCACTGCACAATTGCCAGTTACAGGAGACCAAAGCACAAAACCACAGCCCTTTTTTAGTCACATCCCTTTGAGCCAATACAGATTTTGTGTCACTAAAAACCTCTTGGACTTACAAGCATGAAATTCTCTGAAATTTGGAGATGACAGTTTTGTTTCTCTCCAGGTAGTGTGCCTGACTAGTGTGCCCTAACCACTGGCATCTCCTGCGGGAGAGGGTACTTCATTCAGTTCCTGGCCACGTGCTTTTGGAAAGAAAAACAACCTTCACTGCCAAGGCAACAAATTTGGTATTTCCCCCTCTCACCACCACTTCTACCAAGGTTCCCCACTGCCAGAGCAGCTGTTTCCTGCCAAGCCTGCAGCCTGGGTCAGGAACACTTTCTTGCCAACAAGGACACAATGGGGCTGATTAAACCTGTAAGCTCGGAGCAGCTGAAAGCTTTCACAATAGCTTGGCAAAGCCACAGAGCACTGCCAAGGCTCTCAAAAGTTTGGTGGAAAAAAATTAAGTGGTGGTTTGGCTAGAGGTTTGACATCCTGGGATGACAGCAATGTTTTCAAATTATATAGACAGAGAAGAAGGGATAGGGCTCCTCCTAAACCTGAACTAACCAATTAACCTTTTTTTCATTTTTCAAAACTAATTTTTCATAATGAGGTAATTAAGCTCTAGATGAGAAGATTAAGGTATGTGCACAGTTCTAGTCATACATTCTAGCTCTCATCTAAGAATGCATGCTTGAACAATTTCATCAGATTTAAATATGTATTTAAATGACTTTTTGAAGCAGTGCTTCTGAATGTACACAGACATGCATGCTCATAACATGCCAGTTACTTCTTTCAGAAAATAATTCAGGAATAAATTATGAAAGAACAAAACTATTTCAAGATGACAAAATATGTGTCTAATCACCTGAAACGCTCTTTTAAACCATGCTACAAAAGGAAGATATTTTAAAAACATTAGATTTTCCAAAACCTTTTTGGTTGGCTTATTTTTTTTTCTTTTTAGAACAGAGGTATTAAGAGAGAAAACATCACACACTGTTCGTGTTTCAAATAAAACACATTTCATGTATGTGGTGAAGAGAGATTAAACCCATATTAAAGGATTTGGTGACAGTGTCTAGAAGTAGATGCAGGGAACTGTAGTCAGTAAAAGTGAAAACAGCTTTGGATCAAATATGGATGTGACAAAAGAACTGGAATGGGAAACATTGTTCTGCAACTGATAACCATGCCTGATAACTGATAACCATTTAGAGAGATGCAATCAAGCACATATACTTTGACCATTTCACTACTTTTTAGAAACTATAAACCCAGCTAAATCATCACCAAACCAAGCAAAAATAGTTCCACCTCGACTGCTTTTTTTTTTCCAGCTTTTTATTTCCACATGTATTTCCATTCAAGAAAGAATCATAATTTTTTTAACCCTGATTTGTAAAAGAAAGCTGAGGTTGAGTTCATTCATATGTAAGTTTAACAATGGCTCATAAATGTTTTGAATTTAATTCAAGATAGGATTTTACTTGCATATCTGCCTCTGCCCTTTTCTCTGCTCAGAATGAAGTAATTTTGTATGGTTTTATAAATATCAGAAAGTAATATTCTACTGAAGTTTAATTTGATTTGTTTGCAAATCCCTTTTGAATTGCTTTACGATGCATAAGCACATGCAGTTTATTAGGAAATAATAAGCAAAGAAGGCAAGCCAGGCAAGAAGCTTTGCTCACTTTCAAAGTCAAGGAAAAAATTTGGCCCCTGATCAAGCTCTGTGCAAGTGAGAACTTTTAAAAGATTTCCCATTTGGTTCCTGAAAAATAGAAAAGGAAGAGAAAAGGAGTCCTGAGTGAACAAATTATTTTAGAGACAAGGACTTGGACAGATTGGTTGTGCTGGAAAATACACACTGTAAGCAATCAGATTTTAAAAGTTTTTCCTCAGTTTGCTGCTAAGTCAAGGAAAAGATTTTCTCATTGTCTTGTAATTGTTTGAACTTACTTTCAAAATCCAGGAAAAAATGTGGATAGTTTTCAATTTCCCTGGTAAGGACCTTAAGAAGATTACCCATCCCAGCAAACCTAGTAAATGCAACAAAATCATAAACAGTTATACATGTAAACTCAGAATACTACAGCTAAGAGCTTGACACAGTCTGCATCATAAATTCAACATTTTGGCAAGTTCTGGACCATGAGAAACATTTTGATAGTCAATTCTGTGATATTTATGCAGGAAGAGGAAGACCACAGATAAACACAGAAATAATTCTGTTCAACAAATTGGAATTTAAACATCAGGATAACATCCTAGTGTATAAACAGATATTTATGAATTTATTCACTTAGCAAGAGAAATAAACTCATAGCTATATCTCTATTTGTTAATTCTCTAAATAGCTGAACTCCAGATTACTTAATACCATTTCAAATTAAAAACTGACATCTTAACACTTGTTTTAGATCTTCAGCAAAAATCCATGTCATTTCAAGAAAATAATTCACTATAAGGAAAAAAAATGTAGTTGTTTCTAGTCAGTAAGATTTATAAAAAGATTGCTACAAAATTCTATCAAAAAGGACAGCTAGGAAGCTTTTTAGCTTTTAAAAGTGTATGTATGCATTTTAAAAAAAGAGAGCAAAAAGGGGAGGTCTGAACACTATTTTTAATCTGTTATTCCTATCTTTTATCAACTTGGAATTCTTTGCATTTCAAGTTATGAACAACTTCCAAAAGGAAAAGTGACCAGTTCTTAAAAAAGCAAGTCTCTACAGAAGATAAAAAGGAATGAGATTTGAAAAAAGGTTCTTTTGGCAGTACAGCCTTTAGGAAGGTAAGTTATTCTAACATCATGTAGAAGAAGAGCTTTCTTGGTCAAACTTTAACTTTTTCTCAGAAGACAGAAAAATTAAACCATGAAAAGCACATATCAGGATAAAGAGATCTGCCTGGAGGGATGTAGAAAAATGTAATTTTAGATTTAAAACACAGATTGAAAACTGATTTTTGCCTCAAAGAGAAATATTCTCATTACTCTAAACCACAGCTCTTGGGGATCACATCTGATGTTCATCTGTGATTCAGTTTAACTCTTTTCCCACTTAAGAAATCAGACCACAAAAAATTATTCTAAGCATGTACATGGCTGATACTCCACATAAGGAGACAAAGCTTTTTTCAAGTTTTCCCACAAGCATTACAGTAGGAAAAGTATCATCAACCCTAATTTCTATGTGCATATAAAGGACGTATTTCTACATCAGTAAAACCTAGGAAAGTAATGTGAGGCTTGGAGATTTCAAAGCAGCCACAGTCATAACATAAAATGATATAAATTTAATCAATAGTCTGTTCAGAACATGCAGTTTCATGTAAGCAAGGCTTTTGTTAAATAAATGGCTTTGTTTTGCATTAAAATACTTCTTCAAAGTTTTCTCTCCAGAACAAATCCAGTGAGCAGACTGTCAAGCCCTTCGTTATTAGCAACATTTTGCATATACAAAATTGAAACACAAAGAAACATTTTCTATTATTCATGAAATTACATTCATTACATGCAGGAAAAATATTTACACTTTTACTTTCAGAACAAGATCAGCACCTTATATACTGAGTTTGACTTCTGATTAGCCTACAAAGGGGAAAAACATGCAAACAGAGCAGAATAGATTTTATACAGTGTTAAAACTTATATCTTCAATAATTTAGTATTTTCATCACACTGGTATAATACATTTTATCAGCATCAGCTAGGAGAAACACGATAAAGTACACACATTTATTTTCCTTTTCATAACCTTGAAAAAAATTTATATTATGTAATACTATCACAATCGACATGACTGACTCAGCTTGGATTCTTCACTTTCAACTCCTTTTAAGCCATAACTTACCTCATCGCCTTCAATCTTCAGAGAGTACCCAAGCATTTCTTCTGCTGCCAAAGCCTGCACTGCATCCAGAACTGGTTTAGCTGATAGCATGCTTCGAACAGCGAGGAACTCTTTGTGCCAAAAACCTGAGGATACGCTTCCTCATTTGCATTGAGTCGCTTGGGGTCATGTGCCCAAGCTCTGCCTCTGATCCTTCTTAAACAAGTACAGCACATCTCGGTTTGGGAGATTTCTGAGTGTTTTTCCAGAACTTTTGTTACCTTTCCTAGCTTTTTTTTCACTTTATTCCCTCCCCTTCAATTCCTGCGTAGAAACTGATCCAGCTATTCAGGTCACAAGAGAACAGAAGCCTACCACAAACTTATTATACACACACATGTTCATGCAGGTGACATTTTCCAATGATCCTGGAGGCTCTGGTTTGACACCACCCATTTTCAAAGCACACCAACCCCCAAAATAGTCCTATTCAACATCAACATCCAGAAAAATATGGTTGAGGCAGCTGCTAAACATGTTTTAATTATTTATTTATATAATTTCTTAATGGTTTCCTAAAAAACAAAACTAAAACCAACACCTGGTTCCATGAAACTTTCACTTTCAAGTGTAATTCATCATTCAACACTAAATTTTAGTTTCAAATTAAAAGGCAAAACTTTAAGGAAGTGCTAATAAAATGCAAATCTTTGCCTCAAACTGAATTATTTTATTCTGCATAGCCTGCTGCTTCCCAGTACTTGGCTCTTTCAAACTGTCTTTCCTCAAAAACTCTAATAACATATTCCAAACCTCAGGAACTGAAAGTCACCTCCAGGATAATTTTAATGAGGTTTCAAAGTAACTAACAGCACACATTCTGAGCAGGTCTATATATATATCCTGTGATTGCAAGAGAAATGCAAATAACAGCTGATGTACAGAAGCAAATCATAAAGGTTTAACATAGGAGCATAAAACTATTTCATTAAACCGGAAAGCATTTTATTTTACTTACTGTAAAATCAGTTTAAATGCTGAACTGAGACTCCATGCATATATAAAAATATTGCTGATGCTGCACCACTAAATGCTAGCAGCTTCTCTTTAGTGTTTTAATCCCTTAAAATTCCAACTTGTAACTATGCTTTAAAAACTATGACATGTTGACAACGTCTGCATTTTTCCCTATTGTTTTCCAAACCATTAAAGCTTACCCTAAGATATTATGTAAGCATATAGAAAATAGTTTTTAAGCTATTGTTGACATTTTAAAGCTCATTGTTTAATTTTTGATGCTCAACATTTAATTAGTAGCACACAGACATAAATAAACCATAACCCAGCAATGATCAGGAAGGTATATTTAGCATTTTGCATTTCATTTACCATTATCCAGTACCAGGTTTTAAAACTTGAGCTTTGAACAAAATATCACAGGCTAGTTTTCCAACAAATAACTGTGTTCCTAAAATTCCACTGATTTAGTTTCAACATTCTAGAGGTATTACCTTGTATGGGAAAATAAATTCCTTCTACCCCACTAAAGCAATCAGTTTATTTCTGAATTGTGATATATAAAATATATCCTCCCCAAAAAAATCAGAATTCAACCCTACAAATCTGCCATGGATTTTACTTACATATACTGAAAGTATACTGAAATATATCTATTATATACTTAAATCCACATTTTTGAAAATACAGTAAGTATTCCCAAACTGGGCATTACTAACTGAACACTGAATATCATGTTATTCAACACCTTAAAATTTTGGTTTACACACTGTTTTAAGCAACTATCCAATTTTCAAGCATGGAGTTTTGCATCCCTTTCAAGTAACAGCTACAGTACTACACAAATTGATAGAGAAGTACTGATTGATTTCTTCTCTTACAGGACTAATTTAATCAGTACCAATTCAACACCATCAGCACCACTGCAGTACACTGAAGATGTAACAGAGAGACAAAGCTTCAAAACTTTGTGTTAGTGAAAAAGGACACATTCACCAGCTCAAGCCTTTGCAGCTCATCAGTGCTCCTTTGACAGAAAATATTTCCTAAATCTGTCTGCTCACATAAACATGGTCTGAAAGGCTTTTGTCAAAATGAGCTGGATCAGCAAATACCTACTGCTTAACCCCATTTAGATCATCCTAACGAAAGCAGGGCTTGTGCATGTTTTCATGAGCAGCTCTACTGGGAGTTTCAGGAGAAAGGCTCCCAAGCTCAAGAGTGGCAATGGATGATTCAGAATGATAACTTCTAGTGGCACACCTAAGTGGGTAGAGACAGGAGGCATCCAGTCCACAGTCTGAGGGAAATGTACTAAGCACATCAGCATCATTAAGATACTGGAACCGACCTTACTGCATGAATAATTAATTGTGGCTTCAAAAATATACCAGCATCTGAACAAACTCAAGATCTCTCAAATCAAAAGCATGATTTCAAATCACTGTGATATTCATTCATACAATTTGTTGAAGTACTTGTAAGGAAACAGCAGAAGTGCAAGATCCAAAAAATTATCTTGGGGAGACTGGCTGCTCATGGCCTGGACAGGTACACAGGGTAAAAAAATGTGGTGGTGAATGGAGTTAGATCCAGATGGTGGCTGGACACCAATGGTGTTCCCCAGGGCTCAGTACAGGGGCCAGTCCCAGCCAATATATTTACCAGGGATCTGGACAAGGGGATTTGTAGTCATGAGGCCACACCTCAAGTGCTGTGTCCAGTTCTGAGCCCCTCACTACAAGAAAGAGCATGTCCAGAGAAGGACAGGGAGCTGGGGAAGGGTCTGGAGCACAAGTCTGCTGAGGAGCGGCCGAGGGAGCTGGGGGTGTTTAGCCTGAAGAAAAGGAGGCTCAGGGGAGACCTTAACACTCTGAACAACCACCTGAAAGGAGGCTGGAGCCAGGTGGGGTTTGGTATCTTCTCCCAGGCAACTGGCGTTAGGATGAGAGGACATGGCCTTGAGCTGCACCAGTGGAGGCC
>NW_005054318.1:3452637-3462155 GCF_000277835.1 Geospiza fortis | reverse complement strand
GCCAGGGAGGCGGTGGAGTCACCACTCCAAAAGTGTTCAAGAAACAACTGGACATGGCACTTGGCTCTAGTTGGCATGATGGATGATGGTGTTCAATCAGAGGTTGGACTCGATAATCCTGGAGCTCTTTTCCAACCTCAATGATTCTGTGATCGACTGCACTCTCAGTCAGTTCACAGATGGCACCAAGTTGGGCAGCAGTGCTGACCTGCTGGAGGGCAGGGAGGCTCTGCAGAGGAAGATTTGGACAGGCTGGACTGATGCTGAGGCCAGCGGTGTGAGGTTCAACAAGGCCAAGTGCTGGGTCCTGCCCTCGAGTCACAACAACCCCTGCAGTGCTACAGGCTGGGGAAGAGCAGCAGGAAAGTGGGGAAGAGGAAAACAACCTGGGGGTGCTGGTCAGCAGCAGCTGAACATGAGCCAGGCTGGGCCCAGAGAAGCCAGCAGGACGAGCGAAGCGGTGATGAGCAATAAGACAAGAGGAAATGGCCTCAAGTTGCACCAGGGAGGTTTAGATTGGATATTAGGAAAAATTTCTTTTCTGAGAGGGCAGTCAAGCACTGGCACAAGCTGCCTGGGGAAGTGGGTGAGCCAACATCTCTGGAGGTATTTAGAAGACTTGTAGATGTCATGCTTAGGGACATGGTGGATTTGGCAGGATCAGGTCAACATCTGGACTCAATGAACTCGGAGATCTTTTCCAACCTAAATGATTCTATGTTTCTATTACTTCTTCCCATCAAATTCCACAGTAAGTTTCTTTTTAATAATCTGTCCAATTTTCTTATAGTTGAGAATATTTGCATGATGGTACTATTACTGTCTTCAGCTCTTTTACTGCTAAGTGTTTAAATCTTATAAACGGCAGTTGCATTGATGAAGAAAAATATAACACCTGATATTTAATAGTCTCAGTTCTGCAAACACAACCAGTTTTCAAAAATGGTATTACTTCTCTATAATATTTAAAACTTATTTTTATTCTAAAAGTAAGTTTAAAAATGTACAGTTATAATAAGAAAAAAGTAAAAATCATTACCATACACTTGTATTGAGGTGATAATTGCACAAAACCTCTAAAGATATTTGATAATGAAGTATGTACAGTATTCTCTAGAAAGGCACAGACAAAAACATAAACAAACTCTTTTCAGAAAGCAAGCCATATTCATCTTCCAGAAAAAAGAAATTATCCCCAATGCTGGCCTCTAAACACTGGATTTATAAGGTTTTCATAGCACAAATAACATACATAAAGAGCACTAAGTGGCAACCTATACACAAGCAAAGAAAAATCAGTGCCACACATTCCTTAGGCAGGTGAAGTATGAACAGACAAAAAGAAACCCCAACAAAACTCAGTGCCAGAAAATAGCTATAAAGAAGTGAAAAGTAGAATAAGAGAGGAAAGTTGCTCAAGGTGAAAGTAACTCAAGATAAAAGAATCATTCCCGCTTTGAACAACCATTTTATTAAAATACCCAGTTAAGAACACTTCCAGCCAAGAGCTTTTGGTGTTAACTGATATGCAGATTGCAGGACACAATTAAAACCTACAAAAAAGTGATGCAAGTCAAAGGGATTTAATAAATGGGTTGTAATGACAAATATGTTTTTCAGTAATCATAAAATGTTTAAAGAGTTGGCCAACATTAATGCCTGTAGCCTCAAGGATTACAGAGCTTGGCTTGTGGTTTCTCTAAAATTAAAAGTAAAAAAAGAAAAAATCACCTTAGATGAACCTAAAACTTATCCAGCAGGGGGATTTTTCTATATGCCAACCCTCACACCTGAATTTACTTTGAACAGAACTCCCACATGTTTTCAGAGTCTATAATGTCAGAGCAGCCATCATGAAAGAATGAAAACCAGGCACCCAGAATATCTGGATTTTAATTCCTATGTCATAATAAAAAAACAAAACAAAACACGAACCAGACAAACAAAAAAACACCAACAAAAATGTAGAATGGAATCCAATTAAGCAATTAGAGTAAAATTATAGATGAATTTCAGAAAGCTGCACTTTGATCCTTCTGCCTGAGCGCAGAGTAGCTAGAGTAACCTAATCTGAACAGATGCTTTACACAAACCAGGGACACAATTCCTCTGTACACAACAAATGGAGCCTCTATCAATTTTCACAGCAGGGAAACACCTTTAGAAGACACAGGACAGGTTTGGATAGTTTGACTGTTTCTTCCTTCAAAATAAAATCACTATATTTTGTTCCAAGTGGAGTTTTACTTAGTTCCTCCAATATCTTGTAAGAGAGACACACTACAATTTTCCTCTTAAAAGGTTTCTCATCCTCATCATCTCCCACCAAATTCATAGTGGGAAAAGAAATAAGCCATCTTAGAGCCCACTGAGTTTTGGAAATCTAATGATTTGAACATTTGAGAAGGTGTCTGGTTTCAGTATTTGCGAATACAGTGAGTGAAAAATCTATGCTAGATCAGGTAAGAACTAGAATTGGAAACAGGACTTTTGGGTGAAAATTCAGAAACAGAAAAAAAAAAGTTTCTAGTCCTTTCCACCTCTAAATGACTGCTGATCATTCAGTCTTCTGCCTATGCCACACAGAGTATTTTTATTATACACAGAGAAAATCCAATGCAAGTGTCTGAAAGACAAGATGAAAACCATCATATTCTAGTTCTCCGGGCAACTGTGGTAAAAACTTTCCTCAAAGTGATTTTATTTTACAGTTATTTCTTGTGCCAGTTGATAACAGGAGTAAGTCTTTGCATGCTAGCTTTCTTTTTCTATTTTACTCCTCATTTTAACACATAAATGCTCAAACAGCACATCTAATCTCAGTAAGTCAAACATAAATCCTACAGGGACTGGATTTCTTAGTGCATACATCCTAGTGATCTGTTCTGAAGGCGTCACTATGTAGGATATAATGCACTTTGCCAGTTTGTATTTATGGTTTGGAGGGTAATAATTTAGAAGATATGGATTAGAGCAGTCTTTACAAGTATGGTTTCCTAGGAAAGGGAAAAGAAGTTAAAGAATATCTTAAAATACTAAAAAGGACAATTAATTCAATCAAAGATATTGACCTTAGTGGAATTAAGACAGCTATGGCTGGCAATAGTTACCAACAGCTCAAGATTTCAGGAATTAGAGATGAAATGTGGATCTTTCTAGGGATTTGCTGCTTTTAGTTTAAAAATTTGTCATAGTGGTCCTATTAAATATCTCCTTACAAAAATAAGAAAACTTGCTGACCTATTACAAGGCTGTTACGAGGCTGCTGATGGATAACAAGAGTTCCGCTAGAAAAAAAAAATCAAAATCCACTTTAAATAAACTGGAGGATAATGTAAACTTTTAAAATGTCCTTAAAATTTCAGAAAAAGGTAAAAGAAAAACTTCTATGTGTGTCTGGGTGAGGGGAAAAAAAAGAAACAACAGGCAACATCCCGAAACAGTAACTTGAGAGACCACATAACCCAGGGAAGTGTTTAAGAAGGTTCTGCTGAAGTATGGAGGCATATAAGTAACAGAATGGGGCAAGAAGCTTCAGGAGCATTAATTAACCGTGCATCTCTACAGGCTTCTGGAGTAATAAATGCCCTTTTGAGAGGCTATTATTGACTTTTATGGTAGTTATGGGGAGAATTAACTGAATATAAGGATGGAAACACAAGAAATTAAAAATAGAGGAGGTTACTAAACAAGGAGAAAACAGCAAATTAAATTGATTTCACAAAAGTAGTTTCAGTACTCTCAGGCACCTGGAAGGATAGGTCTTTTGGAAAGCTGATTTAAGAGATAAGGGAGCGCAGGAAACTTAGCAGAAATGAAAATACACAACAGGTTATTTGGATGGACAAGAGAGACAAAACGGAGGCTCAGGAATCAATACACCTGCATAAGCATAGGGCAGAATTGAAGAAATATACAGAGGGAACTTGGACAAAGCACTGGAGATGAGGAAAATGTTATTTACTACCATAAATTTGCTAGAACACTGAAAATCTGAAACAGTAGCTGTCAGCAGTTTACTGGCAAAAAAAAAGATGATGGTATTTTTTAAACAGTATTTGTTATATAGATCTGGTTTTGTTCAATACTTTTAATTAGTGACATGCAGAGAAGGAGAAAATACCCTTTTAAAATATGCACTAAGCTAGAAGGGAATTAAAATATTCTGGAAAATAGTATCGTAATTCAAAATACTTTAATAAACTAGAGATACTATCCAGAAGACATTCCATAAATACAAATGTAAATTATTCCGCTCAACGATAAAACCAAATCAATCCCACTGAGATAGACAGACTGGTAAGCAGAAAGACCAAGGAAAAATATTTAATCATTATACTGGACTATAAATTAAACATAAGGCAGGTTAGAAAGGTGCTAAACTCTGGAATTTTTCAATGACTGCTCTCACATTCAAGTTAAGGGAGGAGGAGACTGAATATTGAACAATAAAAGGTCTTCTCCAAAACATTAGTCTAACCTGTAAGTATGCAGGAGTTACTGAAAAGTATAAATTTCAATAAAATGCCTCCTTTCTTAATTATTTCTGTGTCATTTTTTAAAATCCTCCTGATATTATTTTGCTAGTGCACATACTTTCAAATTAGACTCAATTCATTAAGGCATACAGAGCAAAATGGGTGTGTGGCATTTTTCTGCAAAAGAGCCTGCCTTGAAAATTGTGTTAATAGACAAGCACATAAGCCCTCTTAACGATGCAAACACAAAGAGATTCCTTATTTTGCATTGTGCCTAATACTTTAAGAAGCACATTCCCTAGTAAATCTATTTTCAAATAATGTGTTTTACTTACACTGATTGGCAAACAAACCTTGTGCCTCAACATGAGCTGCTAAAACCACTGCAACTTTTCTGAGTATATTAACAATTCTGTCATTTGCCTGAAATGACAAACAGGGAAGAACTAGTATGGATGGTGCAGAATTAAAACCATCCTTTTAATTAAAAATTAGATTTCTTGTAAGTGTAAATGAAAATTGAAAGCATGTACTGACCCTGGCAGGCTCTGCAGTAATTAATTCCAATCACTCCTGGAAGCCATTCCTAGTATAGTAATGAAATTTGCACAATAACTTTTTTTTAAGACAGTAAAATTGATGCACGGTAGTGACTTTATACCCTACTCTCACTTTCCTGTAGGTATGCACGTACTGCTGACTGACCAGTGCGGATGGTGGCTGGTCCCAGACCCATCTATGCCCGTTGGTTCCCCACCCTGGGAGGCGCACAGGCCTGCAGAGGCTCATTATCCCTCAGCCATTATCCATTATCCATTATCCTTCATCCACGGTATGCGGAGCAAGCCGGGACGGCGTGGGAGCGCCCCCTGCTGCCGCAAGGCCGCCACCGCACCGCCCCAGGCTTTGGGCCACCCCACACCCCCTCCGGGTGATCCACAGCCCCTCCGGGTGATTCACAGCCCCTCCGGGTGATCCACAGCCCCTCGGAGCAACCCACAGCCCCTCAGGGTGATCCACAGCCCCTCGGAGCAACCCACAGCCCCTCAGGGTGATCCACAGCCTCCCTGGTCAATCCACAGCCTCTCTGGGCAATCTACAGCCCCTCAGGGCAATCTGCTCCTGCACAGGGAAGTTCTTCCTCATGTTTAGGTGGAATTTCCTGTGCATCAGTTTCTGCCCATTGCCTCTTCTCCCACTGCTGGGCACCATCAAGGAGAGCCTGATCCATCCTCTCGACACCCTCCCTTTTCACACACATTGATGGGGTCTACTCTTAACTTTTCTCTCTCCAGGCTAAGCAGCTCAGCTCCCTTAGCCTTTCCTTATGAGGTGCATCAGCTCCCTGACTGTCTCCATAGCTCACCTTCCCACCTAAAGAAAGGCCATGGAGCCCTCACAGCAGCTGAAATCAGCCCAACAGTACCAACCTCCCCCCGGCATGATCAGCCAGCAGTTCTGCACGGGCTCCAGTTCCAGAGCATGACCTTCTCCTCTACTCTTGCAGCTCAAACAAAACCCAAACTAATCCAGACAATATTATAATAACCACATTTCAGAACTAATACCAGTATTAGAAACCAAATCATATTGCTTTCCCTTTTTTCATGCTGAAACTCAGGATTTAGCTTAAAGGTAACTGTGACTGCATCTGAAATTATCAGAAGTGTCATTTCCACTCAAAGGCTGAAGAGCACATGGGGGCTGCTCAGGCTTAGCACAGTGAGATTCCAAGGCTGGTGAAAGTTCTCAGCAGGGCATCCCCACCTGGCATCTGCCATGTGCCACATCAGCTCTGGCACCAGTGCAAACTGTACAGAAATACTGGTTTTATTAACACTTTTTCAAGAAGTATGGATTAACATTATTTCTTTTGAATTAAAGAAGCAGCTTAGAAGCTGAGAATGAAGAAATGGTTTTGTAGTTTGAATAAAAGAGATACACATTATGAGATCTCTAATTTTAAAATGCCAGTTACCTGCTACCAAAAAAGGAGGGAAGCAGTCACATCCAAAACTTTCTTATTGCCTTTGCTGAATCCCATTTCAAAGACAAATCGTGCCTTCTAGAACTAGGAACTATACAAGATACAATATATTTAGGTTTAGAGCAAAATTTAAAATTTTACTTTTGCATAACCCTGTCTCATTTTCACTTGTAACTAACTTGTAACTAACACTTAGAGGTGACAGAAGTCACATCCTTGAAAAGGTACCACCCATTAGTTTCTGAGAACATTTCAAATTATAAATAACTATTTAAATAGGAAATGTAAAAACATTTTAAAACTTTGTCGAAAACCTTAAATTTTGTAAAAACTAAACGTGCAGACATGCAAACACCCACCGTGTGCATGTACACAGGGACTTGCAAATGAGCTTGCTTAACCAAGAACTCAAAACTGGCTGCTTATTACAGAAAAAAGTTAGATACATCCAGATTACAATTGTAACAAAATCAAAATATTAAACACATTGACTCAACCAAAGCTTTCCGTTTGGTGACTGAGAGCCATCTATGGGCAGGAGGAATGCCTGGGTGACTTCAGCTGCATTAAGAAGAATCCTACAGCTCAGATTCCTCTTATCTCATGACTTATGATCATGTGAGTTCTCTGGAGGATGGCGGAAGGCAGATAAAACCCTGCAATTACTCCTAATTTCATTGTAAACAAATGGAAGATAAGAAAATTTCTAAGAAATATTGTTACTCACAACACCAAAAGTCTTTGTATTGTCTTTCAATCTTCATCATTAATTTAACCAGCTGTATTACGATACAGCATTAAAACATGTCTGGAAACTGAATTTTGGTTTATTTTCCTCTGAGGCAATTACTATTTTAGTTGCAAATTATTCAACTGATTTACTAATAAAATAGGGCATACAGAAAAGCCTGAGAGATTAGGTAAAAAATACACAGTGATTGAAGATTATCAGGGTTGATGGAAAATAATGGAAATTTACTGAAGTAAAAAAAAAAAAGTACAAAGAACAGAGTTCACAGACTAAAAAGAAATTGAAAAACCTAAATAATTACACATTTCAAACGTCAAAAAAAATCTTTTCCATAAAAAACAGCCTTTAAATTGTGAAAGGGTGACTTTTTGCATAGACTAAATTTTTTCTTGAAACACTAACATTATAAAAAAAATACAATATAGATTAAATATGTATATACGTATTGGTATCAGACAAAAGGTGGAATTTTATACATTTACATTTTGTATTAAATACACCAAGTTATTAACACTACCATCCAAATTACTTAGCAAAAAAGGAATCTTTATTAAAAAAATATATTCAGGAAATGGTAATTTTCACTGACAGTGGTAGAACAGACATTTGGTGTCTATCTCACCTTTCAGATCTTCCAAAGGAGACTTACAGAATCACAGAATATTGGGAGTTGGAAGGGACTCACGAGGACCATCGAGTCCAACTCTGAAGTAAATGGCCCACCTGGGGATCAAACACCCAACCTGGGCATTATCAGCCCTGCTCTCACCAGTTATTTCAAGTGTGAAAATCTCCAATTACAGCAGAGCCTATCCCACTCCCACTTTGGATGCATCAAACAAAAGGTACTCACTACTTTCTTCGAATCAGTTCTTGAGCTATCAGTTTATTCCAGGTCAGTGTTTGCCCAGTTACCAACCAAAAGGGCTAAAGCAAAGCATTGCTTAAACCATCAAAATTATCACCTTACTATCAATTAGTATTTCATTAACCTAAAGAATCAGTGCAAAGTGACCAAAACTGTTGTTTAATGTTTCAAATCACATTAAATATGCAATTAAGATCCTTATTTTCCTCTAAGTTCAAAATTCTGTAATAATAAATAATTCCTACATTTTAATAAATTTAATTTAAAGATGAACTAGCTGTAAGAAACTTCCTAAAATTCACCTGGATAATTAAGTTTCTTGAAAACATGCTATAGTCAACATATTCTAGGCAGGAGGAAAACTCTAATATACAAATTAAGAGAGCTGTCTGGCACCTGATTTGGCCTTGGAATAGGCTGCAGTTAAGGCAAATATCCACTAAGTGGCATTAGCAACCCAAACACCTAATTTTGACAAAAAATAATCATAATACAGAACACTTCATCTCCCACAAACAAATCGATGGAAAACATTTCCTTTGAATGATTCATTTTATTCAATTTTGTCATAAGCTTTGGCATAATTCCAAACAGCATTGGCAATTTCCTTTTCAGATCAAGACATTTGCAAATATTTAACAGGATGGTCAGATTAAAAATAAAACCATCATGACAAACATATTAAACAAAGCAACCAAAATATGGGAGCAATATGAGTTCAAATTAAGACACATAAAACTACAGCAAGATATTTTAAAAGTAGTTGGGGTTTCAGAAGTGCTGTAAATCAACAAGCCTGTTGTGAAGCACATAAGTACAAAAGTCACACCAAATGTTTATTTCACATAACCCTTCTAAAAAAAGATAATTCTAATAATTTAGATATACTGATGCTACCTGATTCTAGGGAGTATAAAAGATCATGACAACTGGGAAAGTAAGAAAACAACTACATTAATTATTCAAGGATTTGTTTTCAAAATATTAATTAATAGTTTACAACTGTAAATATAGGGTTCTGAAAATTATTTACTGGAAAAATGTCTTTAGGAACAATATAAACACCAGAGAAAAGTATTAGAACAGAATGCTCATTTTAAAATAGCTTTCCCCTTTTCCTATTGTTTGTCCCTGGTCTTTTATCACTGTCAGTTTGTTCATACATAAACAGCTCATGAATATAAAGGGGGTAGAAAAATCAGTACTACTGTATACAAGATTACAAAAAAATTAAATGAGCAAGTACTTCCATCTCTCTGCCTCATCAAAGTATATATTTTAAGCTTGTGAAATATCCTGTATATGCACTCAAAATTCTCAGTATACTTCAATGCTACAAGGAGTAAGACCTTTTCCTTTTTTTTTAAGTGATTTTTAAGTGATTTTTTTCTCCTCACTGGCCACAGAGGAATTGCATTAGGACATAGTCCTTTT
>NW_005054318.1:3444596-3452627 GCF_000277835.1 Geospiza fortis | reverse complement strand
CTACGACAAACATTTGCTGCAAGTCAGCGACTCCAAAACTAAATTGTTTACAATTAACTCAAAAAGCCATTAAAAAATTGTTTCTTTGTTCCAGTTGGAAAGAGAGAGAGCCAGATGTGTGGCTTGTTGATCTTGCTCTTTGCTGACCTCTGAGTGTAGGAAGAACTGCAGCTGAGGAAGGAAGTCAGCAAGTTGTGTTAATGAAGGTGAACATTGCAAAAAAGGGCTGCAATTTTTTTCATTAAAAATATATTTGAAAGACTTTTTATTAAAAAAGAGATAATACAAGGCCTTATTTTTTCGTGTGGATGAAGAATTTAAGCCTTTTTTTCAGAAGAATTAACTGAGTTGTGTCTTTTGCTACTTTTGAAAAATGTTGCCCTTAATTTCAAAAACTTCATGAAGTTTCACTGAGGTGCCTGTAAATTAGCAGACAACTCATAATCAACACCTGCTGGAAAACCATCATTCTTTGAGGATGTAAAACTCAGGAAAAGCCTTTTAATTTTAGGCTCTGAGTCACAGTCTAGCACTACCGACCAAAATCTGGCATAAAGCTGAATTCCAGATTGAGAGCGTGCCCAGTTCTTGGGAAAACACATCTGCCCAACAATACAAGGCAATCCCAACAATTACCACAGTACTTTCCTTCACAGTCTTCCCTGAAACACATTTACGCATTATATCTGTAAAATACCTGGCAATGTATTAACTAGAGGTCTGTGTTAAAAACTTCATTACATGGTACTCCTCATAACCATACAGAACATGCCTGTACAAGATACTCTGTGAGATAAAAACAGGCTCAAAAACTGAACAGCAACAGGTGTGAAACGTTATCAACTTGTTTATAAACTTTTAATTACTTTCTAAAATAATGTTTGAAATGCATTCTGAAATTCTACGACCACAGTGCTCCTCATTTTATCAAGATACCTGAGATGTTAGTAAGTTATCATGGCCTAAGGTAAACTAAGGACACATTTGTGTGTGAAGTAGAAATTCACTCCAGAGATTCAACTTCAGATATTAATTCTGGCACTCAACATCAATCCTTAAGCAGTTAGTGAAGACTGCTTTAGACATCCAACTTAATTGTCTGGATTAGGCTAAATGTTTGATCTTGCTCTCCCTGCATTGCTAACTTCATCTTAAACACTTCACACTACCTTTGGTGGAAAATGATGCCTAATTCTTGTCAAGCAGTTACTATTTTAAGAACATACTTGCCGTGTAAAGACCTGAATATAATCACAGTTCACCTTCCAACTGTCTATTATGATATTATTTGATTAAGAAACTTTCCAAAATATTCTTAGAAAACAGGAAATTGAAAAACAGTTTACTCCCTTCTCACCCCATATTCTCCTGCTCCCAAGGTCATTTAAAATAGTAATAGATCACCATATACATGAATACACAAAACACTTCTGAAAAAAATTATACTATTATTTAATCTGATAGGGACATTCAAACTCTGGAGAACTAAAGCAATAATTCATGCCACATTTTTCAAAAGTAAGGAATATTGGCCATTTTAAAAACAGTCTACAAGATTCAATTTTCCTCTTTGCACTGACAGAAATGAAAACCTTATCATGTAAAGTTCTCAGCACAGCTCAAACAGCTCACACTTCAGAACACAAAAATTGCTACTGCTGCATTAGTATTTAGAATTTAGTATTGGCTTTTCACTTTTATATTAAGATTTGATTTTCAGAACTTTTCCTTTTACACCAAAAAAATCTTCATATGTTTCTGCAGCTTGTATTTAGTTAGTCTGAAAAAAAACTCTTTAAGATCAATAAAGTCATATTTGAGGGTTTCATTTTGAAAAAAAGTCTTAACTGTAAAAGGTCTAACAGCCAACAGTTAAGACTTCAAAAATATATCAGGTTAAAAAAAACAAACAACTACCAGTTTATTACTTTCTACCAATGAATTTAATAAAAACAGTCAATCATGCTATAGTAGTATTAACTTTACATGGAATAAATATTAAATAGTCTATAATTTAACAAATCTTTATTTCCTCATTTCACTCTCTTTTTTTGCTCCCCATTTCCTGTTTTCTTCTATCTCATCATGAGTATTCATCTCCACTCCTACCATTTTTATTTTTCCTTTTCATTCTACTTGTTCCGTCTTTATGATCTCCCTTCAACTCATCTCAGTCCCAGACACTGAAGTGGATAAGTCCATGATAAACACCCAGATCTGAGATTCTCTCCTCTCTGGATCAGGATCATCCTGGGCCATTAATCTTAGTTGAAATGCTATTAAAAAATTTAATAGGTATGTCATTTGCATAAATCCTATTTCAACTCCTATATGACTGCAACAAAATAGGAGGTTGGAAGCTCTTTAAACGGAGGAAGTAAAACCTAAAAATAAAATATGCAAAATAACTTTGCTGGTTGTGTGTACAGTCCTTACAAGTTCACATCAGTAGTTTAAAACACAGAGAATAATTTTCCACCCTGTAGAAATCGTCAAAGCTCTGATTGCAGTCTTTCATCTTAGGTCTCTCTTGCCACCCCAACCATCCACCTCCTCCCTTGGACCTGGGTTTGTTGACCCATCCACTGAAATAAAACAGGAATATTGCTGTCCTTCGGCTACGCTGGTTCCACATCCTTTGTAACCTTAAAGTGATGAATCTCTACACCTCCCACCTCTGCAGGTGGATTTATTTCTTTTGAACAAACCTCCATATGATCAGCAAACACCTTTATTTCGACAGATTGCCCTGACTCCACCTGGGTATTGTGAACCTGCTTTGACAGAAACCCAGTCAGGCTGCTGCTGTGTTGGGCTTGTTTTCGCCTGCAAATGGAAGTTTTTGTGGTCTTTTGCCCACAGCATCACTTGTTGGATGCCCCTCACAGCAAGCTGAATTAATGACAGCATTCACTGTTACTAAAGCAGGGTTAACTCAGAGAATCCTTTCCATACTCAGTGGCTTCCATCTCTCTGAGAAACCACTGGATCAAAGCTACCATCTCGCATAGCCTTACTACCAACAGTACAGTTAAGATACCACTGCCTTTCAGATTTTAGGTGTTACATGTCGCAAGCACTCCAGGTCAAATGTCCTGTCTGCTTCACACTTCCCAGGAATTCAGGAAGGGCTGGCAAACAGCACCGTTTGGGTCACAACCAGAACCGATGTCCCTGACTCTCAGCCCTGCAGCCCTGACGCAGTGCTGACCACAACTCAGCTGCATGTGAAATGTGACAGAGATGTCCCTTCTGGTCCCTATAATCTTTGTAGAAAGCACAAGAAGCTGGACTGGCACAACCTCTAGTATTTCACTAAGAGGTAGCTTGTTTCCATTGACAAATTTTCTTTTAATTACATCTACAGATCAAAACCTTCTAGTTCATTTCTATCACCTGCTGCTTCCCCCTCAGCTATTGCAGTTTGCAGCTGCTCACAGCCTCTTCATATGTCTTTCTCATGTATCCTTTTCTTGGAGCAGAGAGAAATAAGAAGTTTAAAGCCAATAAAACGATTTACTACTGCAGCTACTGGCACTGATTCCCTTGTGTTGATACCACTACTTGTGTGAATCTTTAGTGAGCTGAGGTAGAGGCCTAAAGTGACAGAAGAGTAATCCTCCGGGAAGCCTTTGCAATCTCACAGATTTTCAGCAGCAAATTCCCTAAACCACTACATCCTGCTGAGTGAAGGTGTTGATGCAAGAGAAGGGGCAGACAGCACTCAGCTAACTCCTCAAGATGGTAATGAGCTAACAGAACAACTATACACCTGATCACAAAATAAACTCCTGTACATATATTGACCATACAGAGTAGCTGGCGTGGTCTCTCTCAGGGAACATAGATATTTAGGACAAATGAATTATAAGCACTTAAAATCTCAAGTTACATTGGACTCATTCAACAAACACATAAACACTGCATAAAGCAAAGTCCAGCATACTGCACTCTTTAGCTTTCTCACAACTCACATATAAAAGGAAGAGGGTACTTAACACAAACCCACAGTTATGTCTTACCTAGAAATAAAGTGGTTCCAATTCACATGCAAAAATCCAAAGAGGCGATGCTAAACATTCAACGTCCGTCTGTCATGAAAAACATGCAAGATTACACTTGGGGTCAGCTTTGCTCTTCCCTATCTCAATTTTGCAATAAAACTTTCTAGTTTGAAAAAGAAATTTCCATGAGAAATAGAGGTTATTCTATTGAAAGTGAGATTTGTAACATCCAAAAATTTTTGTAGTCATACCATTAAAAAATGCAGCTGGGTTGAAATGATCAGGTATTCAAACTAAATTTTACATCATATAATTCTGCTGAATAGATGCAGCAGATAAGTTAGATTTTATAACGAGCTGTTGCCAAGACTGGTACAGCCAAAGGAAAATAATGTGCACTGAGAGTGGTATGCATTATATTAAGAATTAAAAGATTTAATAATGAAACCACAGAAATTGAATACATTTCCAAAACATTTAGCATTTTAGTATAAAGGCTATATTTATTTAAAGCAATATTTATAAAGAAAAAAGTCCAGTTCTAAGTAGTTCTAAGTTCAGAAATTAATTTTCCAATCTTTTCAAACTACTGAAATTAAGAATGTAATTTAAATGTCCAATAGTGATCATTTCATTTTCCAAGTGTTGGGGCAGGGGACGTCACTAGAAAAACAAGGAGACCAGGTGCTTCATAAGGTTCTGTACAGACAGCTATTTTAATGTTACTTTTTCAACTCTCTAAATAAAATAACTTAAGAGAGATGCAAGCTTGCTCCCAGAATAAAGGTGAAAGTAATAAGGAAAATAAGCTCACTACAGAAAAGCTTGGAAGTGAACTTTAATTTCAACCATAACCTTAAAAATGGTAATATAGCTCCCCAAACACTTTTCCCAAATATTCAGTTTCACTATCCTCATAGCCTCAGAGGTCAAGCCATCCAGTTCATAAATCAGCTTAATTCAGCTTCATTAGGTTTTGGCTTTGAAAAACACATGGTTGTGTTTCTGCAGCTATATTTATAAATATGTGACTAAAAACTTGGTTTAATCTAATAATGGACTTTTATTCATTTAATTTCAAAACAGTAACCTTGATTGCTGCCTAAAGAGGAATTATCTCTTGAAACTCATGTGGTACAGTGCAGACTGGGTTTTTTTTCCTAAAAATACGTTCCTTACTGCAAATTTTAACAATTCATTATAAAAGCAGATTATATCAAAATGTAACACTAATTTCCCAAGTAGAACACCCACATAGGGAACTAATTAGAAATTGCTCCTCTGTGTAAACAAATCTTTGTACCAATTAGTAGCTGGTCAAGTCAGGGAACTCCCTCTCTCTAGGGGAAAAACAATTTTTTTTTTTTTTAGCATTGATTTATTTTGCTTCTGGCTGCAAATTCTCTCCAGTTCTGTAGCAATGCGTGGTATTTGCAACTTGTATTTCAGACACTTTGATGGGAACTCAGTCAAGATCTGGAAAAAAAAATGGTAGTAGAAGACCCATAAAAAACACAGAACCAGGACTTCAAACGGGATGTGAACAAATCCTGCTCTCTGCCTAAGCCAATTCCGTCCCAAGGGTTTAGACAGACCAGAACAATAACATTGAAATGACTCAAAACAAACAGTGGAGTAAATGAAAAAAGTACATGGGAAGAAGAATTCTCAATTGTTGTTCTATAACAAGAAAAGCAAACAAATAAAAACCTCAAGGCGAGAATATTATGCCCAGATAGCATTGTGAAAGCATCAGTGAGGTGTAACAGTAAAACTGCATAAAGGATGGTATTCAATGAGGGCTGAGCATTCATTCATCATTGATGATGTTCAAATCTGCTCCACAGCTGGTCTGTGCAAGTCTGAAAGGATGAAAGGACCAGAGTTGACTCTTACCTTGTTGAAGATGATCCAGAGCCTTCCCAATACTTAAACAGAGGCTGCAATCTGTGGATTTTAAAATTTATTTAAAAGGATTGTTATTAATGAAACTGTTTTAATTAATGAGTAAAAATCAGAAAGTTACTTAAATGCCTTCAATAGAGAATAACTTCAATTTTTTCAAAAGCAAAGAGTACTCTGCAAGGTGTCTTCTACTGTGCATTACTCCCAGAGCCAAAGTTCAATTAATCTCATACTAGCGCACACCAGGGTAGTGAAGGATTGCTGCAGGGCAGGGAAAGGACTGGCAGCAGTGCACAGAACCCAGAACCCACCCTTTCCCACAGAGCAGTGATGGAGTACGAAACAACTCCTGACCCTCCAGTGCTACAGGGCTGCAAAAATCAGCTCTAAATGCCACTGTTTAGTACAGCATTTACTGCTTGAAGACGTAAGAAAACATGTCCCCTTCCCTCTTGACCCAACAACAAAAATCACAGGTCTGAAAGACTCTGGAATTCCAGCACTAATTACATTTATATAGAAAAACTAAATTTTCGAAAGAAAACCCCAGCAACTATCAAGAAGAACCTCCCGTTCATCTGAATTATAAAACTACAAAACCTTTGCAACTTACAGAGAATAGCTATCCCTCAGCAAAACTCAAGCAGTAGCTAGGAATGAACTAGATTTTAAATCAAATACAAAATTCTGGAAGTCTGCTTTTTAAAATTTCGAAAAATTTCGTTCAGTATAAAACAAAATGAAACAAAAATCAAATAGGATATAAAAACAATGTCAGTGTAATTTACAGGGTTAATGGGATTAGCAGGTATGAAATGGGCATTAAAAAAAATACTACAAACAGATGCCAGAAACCATTTATTGTCTGTGAGCAATAACAGCATGGAATGGGCTGCCAGGCAAGTTCACTGAGGTATCACATTTGGATTGAGAGAGATGCCATTGAGTGAGAAAGCCAATGTCATGGGTGGGAAGGAGGATAAACTACTCTGAAAAGTTTAGTTTCCAGTTTAGTATCTTTAAAATATTCCTTTAAAAGTGGAGATAAACATCCCAAGACTGGTATCAGTTTTCCACAGGAAAGCTGAGGGAGGGAAGAGGAACAACACTTTAACGACTTCAGAAAATAACTAAGTATCCAGACACCTTCTTACAACACTGTGACTTAACCACAGAGTGAAGAAATGTATTTATGAACAACCACTCTTGTTCTTGGGAGAATTGGGAGTCAGAAAGAAAGAAAAGTGATCATTTCTTAAACACCAGCCTGACAAAAATGGACTGAAGTAAATAAGGCACTATGAAACTTAGTAAAATGCTGCTCGAAGGGAAGGATATTAGCAAGGAGGCAAACCATCATATATTAACACAGAAAATTCTATTTTACTATTTTGGGAAGCAACAGCAAGTCAATTTACCTCTAGTTAAAATGCATTTATACAATGAAACACGGGAGTCAGTTCAGTTCCCTTAATGTAGTAGTCTGGGGGACCTGCTGGGAGTAAAGCTTATTATCCTCCCAGGGATTTGAGCAGTCGTAGTTCACAACCAATTTGACTTAAGGAAAAACACAGCTGCTATTTTGAAGGTTTCCTGCTGTGTAAGAAATAATTAAGGCTGTAGGATCAGTATTCAACAAAGCATAAATAGCAGAGATGCTAAATTAATTCTATTTGGAAATAAGGAGTTAAGTGAAGCTACATTACAGAATGGAATACATAATGTTCAAAGGCAAAAGAGGAGAGTTAAATGAGAGGAAGTGTGTGTCAGAGGCCAAACTCTGTATCCTAACTATGCAACCACAATATTATTTCATGTTTTAGAAGTCCTTTACTCAAGAAGTAGAAAGCACAAGTTCCAAAACAAAGCAATGAGTTTTATTCTGATTTAAAATACAAAACCAAAAAAAGGAGCAGCAACTGAACACACTTATCAATGTAAAAACTGGAAAAAGCACAGACTCATTAAAACTTCTACTACCAACCTGGTACTATTTACTATTTATTTAGGCAGAAAAATGTGAGAGATGGCAACGGCAATCCCAGTAATTCAGGGCAGTTCATCTTTAGAGCATCCTGACCTGAGCTTTGATTCTCTCCCCACACAACCCTCAAAGCACGAC
>NW_005054318.1:3439065-3444586 GCF_000277835.1 Geospiza fortis | reverse complement strand
CCATGTGCGGACTGGAAGGTCAGTTTCGGATCGCTGGACCACAGCCAGGTGGAGGAACACATGACAAGAAGCCTATGCCATCCAAGAGCTATTCCTCATGTCCTGTAGAAGTGAGGTGGTGAGACAGATGGCTGAGCCCCAGAGACTAGAGTCAACCCCTGAGTTGTCTGTTGGACCAGACACTGTTAAGTCATTAGGATGCTAATAGCTTTAACACTGCTTAAAGAAAAAAAACATTCACACACAAAACTTCACACCCTACAGTTTTTGCTAAATATAAGGTTAGACTTACACCTCCTAGACAGAAGGCAAACAGACAATTAGAAGAGGGCTGAGACATCTGCTGAAGACAGGGATTCTCCAGGGAAAAGCTAAGGATCATGACAACTCAGGTTTGCACTAGCACTGCTCCTTTAGCTAACAGAAAGCAAAGCTTAGGTTAGCGATAAGTTTTACTCTACTGCCAGGATTTACATCCTCTGGTTGAGGACATTGTAGATGCCATCTACTTAATACTCAGGTTATTAATTTTTATTTAAAATGCCAGGCCACAATTCTTCAAATATATATATATATTTTAAACAAGTGCTTTCAAAATGGCTGATTATACTTGTGTATTCTCTGGGGCTTGTCTTATAAAACAAATACGAAACTCAATTATTCCACGATTTTAAGTTGCTCTGGCTCATTTTCCAGCTTCCCAGACAGCTTCTACCTTCCAGGCTTGAAAGAATTGTTCTTCTACCTTCCTAAGCACACATTGACAATGCTGCTACTACCTCCCTAAAGAAACTGCTGAATCCCAGCTTCCTGGAAAGCAGGATCTGTGGCCACATATATGTCAAAAAATAAAACAGACCAGGGCACACAGCCACGTTCTGGGCTTGGAACCAGCAAACACGTTACAGCTTGTAGCTGGACAACTAAAATCCTACTCCTCCATATAGCCCAGCCAGATCCAAACAGACTTTTGGAAACAGTCCATCATCTCTCCCAACCCCAGAACTATGCTTGGGCATTATCTGGGAGAGTGTTAGTTGGCATAGAACAAAACTGTGTCATGAGCAGGACTAAAAATGTAACAGTAGAGTCGCATGCCATACCCACTCCTTATTTAGTTCCTGCTATGAACATGCATCACAAATACAGTACTCAGTTGCTTCTGGAGAACATCATTTTTATTAGTTAATATGGAAGTTAATTCCATAACTGGCCAAATGTGTTTCAGAATTAACAGATCACCCTTGCCTAGGTGGCTGCTGCTTTCAAATCAGGGAAACAGAACCACAAAATCATGTAATATCTGAGCATTTGTGTTTCCACGAGTATCATATGCAGCACACGAGAAAATCTGCACTCTCCAGGTTTTGGAGCTTTTTAATGTGGTCAGATGAACTGAACATGAGCATCTGATTTCTTAATTTCGGCAAACCTGGACTGCCGCCAGTACAACATTAGTCCTGATTGTCAGCTGGTATAAAATGGGCATAGCTCTATCAACTGCATTCCAATGCACAGCTGAGATTCTGCTTCTCCAGACTTCACCCACATAGGAGTGATGGGCAAGGAAGAAATTCATCTTACAAGATCAGCATTTTAGGAACAAATCTGTGGGTTTATTTCAATAATTGACAAAGTTATATATATCTTCACAAATTTGTTTTTTTACGACTAAGTCAGAATTCCCAAATTAATTACTTTTTAAAAATTCATACAAACCTGAATTGAAAACATTTACCCTTATTTTGCACAAAAAGGAACACAAGCAAGAAGTTGTTGTAAAGACAAGAGAGGCATATAAAACTTTCCAAAGGAAAACACAACGACTGTGGTGCAAATATGAATGTAAATATTGTACATGGCAAGAATTACTGTGTGTAAAACTTTGTATAGATGTGATTATGCAGTGTCATAGGGGACTGAAAAATCATTCTGACAATACAAAAGCATACAACCCTTTCACAACTGCTGACCCACAGATCATCATCTTCAGTGCCAACTCCTCACCTTGGAGTCATAAGTGCAGTGGCACTGTGTATTGGGTTTCCGTAGCCAGGTTTTGGTAATGGAGAGGGCAGTGAAGGGGAACAGGATGGGATGATACAACTTGCCACTGGCCAAGGCTGACTCCATCAGTGATGGTGGCAGCACCGTTGGCATAACTGAGTTAAGAAGGGGGGAAAATGTGCTGCAGAAGAGCAGCTGAAGAGAAAGTGAGAGCATGAGCACAAAAGCCCTGCAGACCCAAGGCCAGTGCAGAAGGAGGGGCAGGAGGTGCTCCGGGTGCTGGAGCAGAGATTCCCCTACAGCCCCTGGTGCAGCCCATGGAGAGGCAGCTGTGCCCCTGCAGCCCATGAAGGACCATGGGGGAGCAGAGATCCACCTGCAGCCCATGAAAGACCATGGGGGGAGCAGAGATCCACCTGCAGCCCATGGAGAGGCAGCTGTTCCCACAGGGCCCATGAAGGACCATGGGGGAGCAGAGATCCACCTGCAGCTCATGGAGGACCCCACAGTGGAGCCATGGGTGCCTGAAGGAGGCTGTGACCCTGTGGGAAGCCTACCCTGGAACAGGCTCCAGGCAGGACCTGTGGCCTATGGAGGGAGGAGCCCACACTGGAGGACATTTGCTGGCAGCACCTGTGACCCCATGGGGCACCCATGCTGGAACAGCCTGTTCCTGAGGGACTGCATCCCTTGGGAGGATTCACACTAGAACACTTCATGAAAAACTGCAGGCCATGGGAAGGACTCATATTAGAAAAGTTTATGAAGAACTGCCTCCTGTGAGAGGGCGCCCATGCTGGAGAAGAGAAAGAATGTCAGGAGGAAGGAGTGGCAGAGGTGGGCTGAACTGACTGCAACTTCCGTTCTCCTTCTTCTCTCATTTTTGAGGGAAAGAAGTAGAAAAATTGACAGTGAAATTGAGCACAGGAAGAAGAGTGGGGTGGGAAGAAGGTGTTTTAAGATTTGGGTTTATTTCTCAATATCATACTCTGATATGACTGGTAGTAAGTTAAACTAATTTCCCCAGGTGGAGTCTGTTTTGCCCATGACACTCACTGTTGAGGGATCTCTCTCTCTGACCTTATCTCAAGCCACAAGCTTTTCATAATGTTTTCTGTTCTCTACCAGCTGAGGAGGACAGTGACGGAGCAGCTTTGGTGGGCACCTGCCATCCAACCAGGGTCAACCCACGGCAATATTGACAAAACTGCTTATTACTCCGTAAAATCTCGAACACCCATTTATAACTGTTGCAATACCAGCTGCCAATCTGGTCCAGTCAGTCCAACTAACAATCTACCTAATAACCATCTGCTCCAACCTAATAGTCCCAGATGAACTCCCACACTCTGATTTACCCGTGAATACTTTCACTGTAGTGCCTTCAACTACAGGTATGATTTCAGTCTTCCAAAGAGATGAAAAGGTGACAAATACATCTCAACAATGACATCAACACTCAACTAAAGACCATTACTCCAATAAACCACAAAACTGTCAGATCTTTCAAGACAAACAACCAGAAGTCTACAACACAATAAAAACCCACCCACACATGAACTAACAAATTTATTAAATCCCAGTGATGATAACACTGCAGGCATGAGACAGACATCTGTTTTTCACAGATCTTGGCCTACATCCTAGTTCTGATGTAAAAAAGAAAAAAAAAAGAAAAAAGCCAAAAACCAACAGCTAGAGAAAAAACAAATTACTTTAGATCCATAATTAGTATGGTCCTTTTGCTCTCTCCTCAGGATACCTACAGTGATAGTAGAAAAGGGTGATATAGGAAATGTAGGAAATGACTGTTCATTAGTAAGATCTCCGTTTTTCCAGATCCCTTTGGACTCCTTGACAAAATGCTTCACTTCGTACGAAAGTAAATGTTTGGGTCGAAGATCTCCATAATTGTCAAAGAAAAAAGTCTGGTTTGCACAGATATTCTGCTGTGATTTCTAAAACTTCTTGTTTTGGACTGAGCAAGAAGAGAGACAGCTGATTTGTATGTTCCCATGTCAAACCACTTCACAGCATCAGTAAACAAAGGGAACAGCAAGGCTGACTAAACCCAAGCTGATCAATACTGTGAATCATCGACTCAGAGATGGCTTTGAACGCACACAGGACTTTAGCTGGCAGCATGGTTGGGAGTTGACCATCCTGGTGCTTGCTGTGCACTCTGATGCAGAATCAGTAGCCCATCAAACACCATCTAGTAACCCATGCCAGAAACTGGGTGGAACTCATTCAGAGCTGCTAATTGCCTTCCCTCTGTGG
Organism: Geospiza fortis; assembly: GCF_000277835.1. Lineage (NCBI taxonomy): Eukaryota > Metazoa > Chordata > Aves > Passeriformes > Thraupidae > Geospiza > Geospiza fortis. The sequence goes on along the minus strand of NW_005054318.1, from coordinate 3,440,299 downwards.
AGAAACTGTGACCCTCATCAGTGGGAAGGCTATGTTTTTTGTCAGAATATGTCAAAGGAAGGCAGGCAATTCTTGCTTTATTGTAAAAGTGAGTCACTGAGAGACTGCAGAGTAAGAGAGCTCAAGGACTTTGTGAAAAGGCACAGAGTTGTCCAGATTTGATCTCTGAGCAAATCTTCAGAGAATCACCTAATTAGTCTGCTTTCTGGAAAAACTGGAGATGAAGCTTTTTAACAGTGCAAAATTAGGCAATGAATTTAGGCATGCCTACCTACAGTCACTGGCACAAGATGGGAGAATACCACATACAGTCATTCCTCAACAACCAGCAGGAAAGTGTCTGCAGGTTTGGAGGACAGCCTAATCCCTAAGAACTGAAGTCATCTCCTTCCAAACTCATTTATATCCCTTCCCTTCAGAATCTCTCATCCACGGAAAAGCAAAAGAAAAAAAAAATAAAAAATAAGTTATTATAAGAATTAAATGTCTGATTGCAATGTCAGTTGAAGGAAATATTACAACATACTTTGCTAGTAATACCACAGAAATAAACACAGAAAGCAGAATGTTTTGTATCACGTACAAGAAACAAAGCTACCTGAATAACTTCCCCCCCACCACTCCCTCCCTCTGGCCCCAACCACATCTTGTGATTCTCTCTAAAGAGAGTCATATGGCAGCACTTTTCTCCTTTTATGGGCAAAAAAAAAGGATAAAGGAAGTCAGCAGCTGAGCGGGACTGCAGTGCCACATGAATTAAGCAGCTCGGAGCTGAGCTGCTCCTCTCGCATCCCTACCTCAGTGCATTATGGATAGGTACTCTCAGAGAAGGACACCATGAATCAACATCCACTTAATGCATATATAATTACATGTCACTGAGTGTTTCACACTGAACTCGTCACCACAGCATGTATTAAAAACCAAAGGATAGAAGGCATGTAATATATTTGCATTTGCTTATCTACCATCTCCTTCCTTTGTGTGAATGTCCTGTCAATAGCAGGCAAACCTCTTCTTTGGGAAACAGCTGTATGACAGTATGACACTGAGCAGCAATTATAGTACTTTCTGCTGCAAGAATTTCCACGTGTTCCACACTGCCCCAGTGCCTACCACCCACACCCACCTCAGTCCTTTTTACCACCAGCTCTACAAGAGGGAATCAGGGAAAGTTATTAATAATCCAGTTTAGCCAATTTGGTGCTTTTTTTGAGAGTGAGAACTGTATAAA
>NW_005054318.1:3431515-3439055 GCF_000277835.1 Geospiza fortis | reverse complement strand
GAAAGGTAAAAAACATACAAAATTCCCTATGTATCGAGAATAAAAGCCTTATTGTTATTCTGTCAATGGAAAGAAAGGAATCATTGTTTCTGCCTCAATAACTGATACTAGACAATATGAGGACTCCCATCCATAACAGCTACGGTATTGAGAAACTATATAGAAACCCACCTCCTCTCCATGAACAGGTGATGGGATCAAGAACTTGTAAGTAATCCCATCTCCCACCCAAGCACAGGCAGCAGGATCCATCAACCAGAGAACCACAGGGCACACATGGCCACGGGCAGAACACCTGCTGTGGGTCTTGGAACACACCTGTCAGCCTTACAGGTACCACCACTGAGTCAGAGCCACCCTGCCTTCCTCCAGCTTTTTATGCATGCTCATTCCGAGTTATATGTGACTATTACAACTTAATTTGACTACTAGAACTTGACTACTTTGTTTGGAAGTGATGCTGAAAACAACTGAATTCAATTACATGGCCTAGGCTTGCTGGGTCACAGCCCACACACTTCAAAGCTAAAATGTAGATAAGCATTTCCAGGGTCACAGGCCCTGTCCTTAAAACTTTTTTTTTGTTTTTTGGTTTTTTTTTTGCTTTTTTTTTTAGGAAGGAAGCAGTCTCCCTGGTTATCAGATCATTATCAGGTCAGATCAGATGGCAAAAACAACAGAGTTCAGTAAGGAGTTTAAAATAATCCCATAATTTTTTGAAGTCTAGCACTGCTCTTGCATGAAACATGGAATTTATTAAATACGTGTATATATATATGTATTTCTTATTGTTAAAGATTAACTATTTACTCCTTAGAAGCTTTCAAGTGTTACTGCAGTGTATTTAATTCTCTACTGACAAATGCTATTTCTTTATAAACATTGACTATTTCTTTAAAAAGTAGTATTTAAAATCTGTAGGTGTCCCTTTGCCTTATGAATAAATTAGAAGACACTGAATAACAGCAAGCGACAAAGTACAAACACTTTATTACAATTGTGGTGACTCAGACTGTCAGGATTTGGCAGCCCACAGTGTTCCTCAGCAGCAGAACAAAAGGGGATTTTTTTTGGCAGTTTTACTTCTAGTTCAGTAAAGGACAACATGATACTGTCTGTGCCTTAATGAATCAAAACCTCTGCAAAACAAAGGCATAAGTAGTCAGACCCCAATCATTTTCGGTCTCACAGTATAAAACTGGACAAACATATTACCTATATATCTAGGACCTCTAATATGTGTTCTATGACATTGTCTTTCTGGGAAAAATAAAATAAATAAAAGCAGGAAGATTATCTAGCTACAGAAATACAAATCAGTTCTACAGGCAGCACAGTCCCAAAATACTTCAAGATCAGGAAATATCTTCTGTTTTCCTGTTGAATACAAGAGACATCGATAAAAAATTCTCAGTGGATTTTTTAACACCTTGACTAACTAAAAACATAAACCCCAAAGACCTAAGTATTGCACTATAATAACATAATCTGTAATGTATTCAGAGCATAAAATACATTTTAAGGGCGACTCATTTTCCAGCACCCCTATCATGATCTCATCTGGAACAGCAAAACCATCCCTGCAGTAATTGGTATTACAGAGCCCTGCTGCAGCACAGCCTTGGGAGAGGGAAGCATTCCAGTCAGTCCTACAGGGCTTTTATGCTTTAATAATAAAAAAAATAAGGAAAAGAGTTATAAGATATCAGAACCCATTTCCTCTGCCACCATCCCATTCTTAGGGAGAGGATTACAGACTTATTTCCAGAAGCTTCTAAAGATGCCAATGTCCATCATGAAATCTGTATTTGAAGAAGTCGCCAACTGTCTACAGATGATCCTTGAAGAAAAATACTGCAATTACAGAGCAATACAGTACAGACTGTGTGTATGTGGGTGGGACAAAGCACAACTGAGACAAAATTAGACTGTTCCTGGAAATAAAACATAACAAATTTAACAATCTAGCCTTCTCAAATCTAAACAGATCTCAACAACTCTGAGAAATGTTATCGAATTTTCCCCTTGCCATTACTTCCCCCCCCAGTTTCCACAGTATTATAGCAATCCCCTCTGAAAAATTAGGACCAACAGATCACACATACCAAATAAATATTACTGTATGTCTCCCATGGAGGCTATTTAAATACAATTCTGGAATCAGTTTACTGGAGATAGAATCATAAGGACCAGTTAGCAGAGAGAATTTTCCTTCTTCTCCAAAACCAATTCTGCTCTGTAAGCGGCACCATCACTCAGCATTCTGGTAACAGCTAAAAATGTTACTAAACCAGTAATGAATTTTTGCCCCACAGCTCCACACCATTATTAACATGCACGAGAGAAATCAGAAGATGAACTTTCTCCCCTCTTTCCAGAAAGCCATTAACTCAAGCTAACCTTCCAGATTTTATCTGGGGCAGCTGCAAAATGAATATTATAATGATCAAGCTAGGTATTAAATACACTCACAATAAAGAAAATAAAACAGAAACCAGGTTTGCTCTGAAATATCTTTGAAAAACATGAAAACAACCCTTTCCTCCCACTTCTCAGAATAACCACATACAGCTTAGGCAACAATAGTCTTAGGACACTACTGGGCTCAGTTCAGTTGCAGAGGCAAATAATACTGAGCTGTTTTGAAATATCCCAGTAGGTGCTCCAGGACATGGGTCTATGCAGGACATGGGTCTTCTGGCCTCCTTGTGCCCGCTAACCAAGTATAGATGCAACAGCTGTTGCAAAGCACCTCATCCAGGACAAAACATTTATACTGGACAACTGAATCAAACCAGACTCAAACTACATCCTAAAACCAAGAGATTTTCCCCAGAAGTCCTCAGTCTTGCCAAAGTCTGGCCTTCATCCCTTCAAAATCTACCCTCTTCCTAGATTTACTTATCCATATAAGTCTAGAAACCAAATTGGACTCACAAGAGAATTTTGAGCATGGCTGCAACAAATTTGGGTATAGAAGGAAAAGTAAGATAACTGGGATAGCAAGCAGGAAGCCACCTAACCTAATAGGTAAGAAAGTTGTGAAGGCTGTACCTTAAACTGATGTCACCTATTCCTGGAAGCTCAAGAGGTACCTATGTTATTAAAAAGGGTTGTAAAACCCTCAGGCCTCTCTAGAAGCAAGATACATTCCTTTCACAAGCTCCTGAGGAAAGGAGTCATGCAATTTTGAAGTTTCGGATGAGAGGGCAGGAGCATGCCCTCAAGCACCACGGAGCTATTTAAAAGCATCAGGAAAGCAACCACAGAGGAAGTAAAAGTGGGTGGCAGGCTCCTCTCAGGTTGAGAGACTGCCTCCCAACAACATCTCTGCACACCACGGTAGAGCCCTAAACCACAGGCTATTGTCTCTCCTAAGATTATTCCTGCAGAAGTTTTGAAATGGAAAAATATTTACTGGATTAAAGAATGAAACATCTATAGAAACCAGATTTCCCTCACCTGAATGCCTTAATCACAGGGCAGGAGTTTAGGCCTCTGGCCTAATTACTGTTTTTATTTTTTTTTCCAGAGGTTGCAGGTGAAATGAAGGGCAGCTTATGACACTCTGCTTGTTTCAGTCTCTTGGGAAGAGGGTGATGTGAGCTCAAGGTACTTAAAGCTAAAAAGGACAGAGAATAAAGTGTCACACTTAATGAATGTGTGATGCAACTAATGCTCCATAAAACATGAAGAGAGATTAACATAATTGCAAATGCTTTTACTCAAGTTTGAGTAAATAGATTATACTTATTTCTTAGCAAAACAAGCTTTTCTAATCCTGAGGGAACATTCCCATCTCTGGATGCCAAAGGCAGTGAGGCAGGAGAGAGATTCCACTCTCCAAAACAGTCTCAGTGGTTAACAGGTATGGATGGATGCAGAACTGTGCATCTCATTTTCTTCACAGTAAAAAATGTAGAAAAGTGTGCTTTCAGACATGGGTTTTAGGACCATCAACCTCAGCTTTGAGGCATCTAGTTGTAAAATAGGCCACTCAAATAATTTATGAACTCAGGCAGTAATACAGCAGAGAAAAGAATTTCCCCTCCTTGACAAATCCCATAAATTATATATAAGAAAGCTTCTAACATCTATTTAAACTTTAAGTTAAACCTATGTGTATCAGAGAGATACAGGACAGTACAGAATGACTTTTATCTAAAATGTCAGTTTAAGTCTACACATTCCCTTAAAAACACCAAACCATCTCCACAGTGTTTTTATATTGTGAGAACGAGCATTCTGTTATCCCGAGCTCATCACAGACAAATGGGGTCAAACTCAAGATTTCAGTATGCTCCATGCCATATTCTAGTCACGACAGCTCCCATGCTGAATGGATGTTATGGATGCTCTTCACCAGGCCTGAGGAACACAGGTTCATTAATCACATTTAATAACCCAGGACCTGAATCAAACCAGACTAGCACTTTTGATAGGCACACTTAACACTACAAGCTGCACTGCTACTGGAACCTTCAAAATTAATGTTTCACACATTATAAACATTGCAAATTCCTTACACAGATTTACTCAAAGATAAAACTAGGACTTAAGCATTAGCTTCACCTTTTGCACTGCTGGTCATCCAAACCATGTTAAAATCTGTCAACCCGTCCACAAGGAAAAGCACTACAGAAGTATTGTCATGGACAGGGAAAAAAAAAAAAAAGGTAATATGCACAAAGAAGTCCCTCAGAGCACTGATTTTCTAGTCTATTGACAAGTTCATAAATTAGACAAGAGTATTTCAGTTGTTAGCATGCCAAAGTAACCATTCCTGAGTTAAGGCTGAGTGATGTTTAACTAAATCTCATGGTTCGTATCTTCATGTTGGCATAATTTCTAAACATTTTAAATCTACAATACTAAATAAAAATCTTTCAAGCACTTGTGTGTCAGTGCTGTACTGGGTCAGTCCTGAAAGATTATGTCCTATACCTATTTACTGTTATTTTTTTCTGTAGCATCAGCTGCTGCTACCAGTTTAAATCAAGAACTTGTATTGAGCAGTATGTAAAGATAGAAAATAAGACATGTTTTTCATTTTAATTGGAAGCAGGAAGTGGAATTCTGTTTAAGTAGAAGAATGGTAAATTCCTGGTACTTCATAACAATTAGGACCTGTACAGCTCAAATCATTCAGATTGCTCTTGTCATCATTCACACGAGTGCAGAGCAGCTTCTATTACAATTTTAATTTAAACAACAAAATTCAAATTTATGACTGCATTTTTTGCAGCTCTCAAACTGCCCCATATATTAAATATTTTAATTCATGCCTCTCAAACTGTTTTCTCTGATTTAGTGTTACTGTTTTGCATTCCTAGATAACATGAGTAGAAAGCACTGCTAAAAGAATGATTGATAATACTGAAATGGATCCAAATACATACTGAATTCAGTACAGAGGAAACACTAAGATGTTTGGCTGCTTCAAATTAACATACATTGTTAGCATTCATACACCCCTATCTACTGACATTATAGGTCCCAATAAAATACCCTGTTTGTCTCCAGGGATTTTAACAGGAGACTTAATGATGTCTGGATCATATACAGGCCTTAGACATAGAATAGCATTTTTCTAGTTCGTATAAAATGTGAATTGAATTATTAACTTCATGTGCTACTGCATGTAATATACATCTAGTGCTCAAGAATGCCAGTAATTCCATAAAAAAGTATTCCACAGTTTCTCCAAAAACTCTAATTAGAATGGCATTTGAAAGTAGATAAAAATATGATAAAGAGATCTTACTTATAGTACCTGTACACCTACAAAATATTATTTCTGTCAAAGTACAGGAATGGTTATCCATCTACATAAGATACAGCATTTAAGCTTGTTTTGTATATCACACAATGTGGAAATCTGCAACATACTGCACATGCAAATCCTCAATGCCTTTGTAAGGCTGCCATACTGCTGAGGACCAGATATTTCAGCCTGACAAAACAGCGTCAAAAGTGATGTCATGAGAACAAGCTAAGCACACTAACAATGAATTATCTTCTCAGCACTGTAAAATTCACTACAGACTCACTGTCATGGCAAAATGACATCTGACGACAGTAATTAAGCAATAGAATCCAAGATGATCACCATTTTTCCCTTCTGAATTAATCGAGGGGGTTTTATTCTAATTACTGGTATACACTGTCTTTTCAATCACTTGTGGTTTATTTATTTTCAGTTTTTAATGAAGAGCAGAAGTTCTTGGGGGAAAAAAAAGCATCACTGCAAAAGCAGCACAGGAGGGTACTGAAGAAGTACAGAACAGAATACAGTAAAATATTGCATAGTCTTTGAGAAACCATGTAAGTAACTCAGAAAGCCTTGCTTATACTTGCCATAGTTTACATTAAGTGAAACTTTAAAGACCAGCGGTTAAACTATACTAGACCAGTTTAAGTTGAAGAATAAAATTCTCAGAATTTTATTCTTGGTTGCTATTCTATGCTTTTTATAAAATTAAGTGAAACCTTTAATGATGTTCCCATGATCTGTAATTTATTTTCATTAAAACAGTTTTTTTAAAGTCTACCATAGGAAACAGAAGAACTTTATCATTAATTTTTAATTTGGGCCTGGTGAGATGGAGGATTGGGGGTATTACAGGAGAGTAGAAAAGAGATTTAAATTTACAAGGTTTATTTTTAAAATTACTTTTAAAAAGTATATTGCTGATGTAACAGTCTTCCTTACATGTTATAGAAATACGAAAGTTACCATAACAGAGAAAAAGGAAGTATCAGCTCAGTTCTTCCCTGTGTAACAGGAGTTGGGGTATTTTTGTAGAGCTGTGCTGAGCATGTGAAAATCTTTGCCCACACGGCAACCTCATGTCACGACAGCATTTCATTTCAAATCTCCCCCACTGCCAAAGTAATTTTAATTTTTTATGGCCTTGCAGATGATCAAAACAGAAGAAGCAAAGCAAAGCAATCTCTGTCCCCCTTAATCCACCCTTTCCCCAAATATATATAAACTGACTTCAGAACTGGTAACAAAAACGTAGCGTAAAGATGGTCTGATTGGCAATTAGAGACCAGGAACAGGCTGGAAATCAAGTCACATCACCACCCTCGGCAAGTTATTAGCAGCACCGCTGAAAGCCTGCGCAGTTAAGAGCCTCGCTGTGTTGCCAGTGAATTACGGAGCATTCGATTTTACACAGTAGCACAATGTACTACTGAGCCCTTAGCAAAACAAACCCCAGATAAAGATAAATAAAACTAAACGGTCTTGGAATGAAATTACCAGAAAAATAATAATAGGAATAATAGATACAAGCGTGCTATCTGTTCGCTGTAACACCTCCCAACATAGACAGCAATTTAAACGAGATGAATGCAGCATTACAGAGCCAGTCTTTCATCTCCTATCTAGGTACATCCCTCTGGAAACACCACGCTTATGGCACCCTGCAATCACCAGCAGCTGGAATAGAAAGTTTTCGGTAAAATCAAAGTTTGAAGCTTAATCTCCCTTTGCCCCCTCCCCGCCGCACTCATTGCAGGCAGGCACAGCGAC
>NW_005054318.1:3423731-3430737 GCF_000277835.1 Geospiza fortis | reverse complement strand
TGGGAGGGGGACAGCGATGGGTCTCCCACCCCGTGCGGACCGTACGCGGGCACCCCCTGGCTCCCCAGCCGGCGGGGCCGGGCGCTGGGGCGTCCGCTCGGCGGAATCAGGGCAGGGTGCGTGTGACTGTCACCAGCGCTGCGCCCCGCCCGGGGACATCGGCGCTGCCCCAAACCCTCCCCGTTTCGCCGGCATCCCATCCCCCTCTCTCCGGTGGCCTCTGTTGTGGGGTGTGGGGAAGTGGGACGGGACGGTTTCTGTGTGATTCTGCGACTCTGAACCCTGGAGTTCGGAACTTCACATACATTTTTTTGTGTTTCTGGCTTTGCAGAAGGCAGCGCTTCCTCAAGACGTCAAAACTAGATCTGAGCCCATTCACAGCTCGTGAAAATACTTTGTACTTCCTCTTGCTGTGCTGAGGGTTAAATGAGGTTAAAGTCGCCAGAATGGCTGTGCAGCACTTGGTTTCTCCCTTCCCCAAAAGCCAGTCTGTGCGTCATTTAGAGTGAGAAAGCAAGAAAAGAAAAACAAAACAAAAAGTGGCAATATTAGAATACAGAAATACCTGCTCAATTGTTCAAAGGGCTTTGCTTGCTGAGCTCCTTAAATGTGAGAAATGCTGTGATGCTGACCACAAAGCCATCACAGCTCCGTGCCAGTGAACCCGAGAGTTCACAGCTGCGTTCTGCCTCGGGCAAATATGTTGAGGAGAGCTGTGTGCTCAGAGAGGTGTGATTCTCATGAATAAGGCAAGTTTTGGAGCGCTGCGAAGTGGAGTGGTTTGGTGGAGCTGTGAACATGTAGGACCTGCTGCTGCTGCTTTGACCTTCTGGCCTGTCACTCCCTCTGAGCAAGCAGTCCAAAGCAGCATCACTTTCATAATTTAGCTTCTTCCCTTTACCCAGGCTTGATCCAAATGTCCTTGAATTGTTCTTTTTTTGGTCTGAAAATTCCAAATTGTCTAGTTAGAAAATAATTCAAGTGACATACTTAGTCTATTAAAAGACTGTGTCTCTATTGCTGTAGCACATTTAGTATAGCTACCCTTACAGCACCCAGCTTAGTAGAACACTGAGCTGCTGGCTTGCATTTTTTACCCACAAGTCTCAAAGTACCTTTTAAAAGAAGTAAATAGCATTGCTCCACTTTCAAGCGGGAAGAACAGTCACATGGAAAACTTGAACCAGGAGAAAGAACTGAACCTCAGATTCCCAGCTAGCAACGTAATGTCCCCTTTTAATTATTTTTCTGGGGCATGCATTCTGACTGCTTTTATAATGGTTGTGTCTTGAACTGTATGTTTTTACAAAAGGAGAGGCAGCTGTCACCCATCTTTTGGAAATATCCTAACTCTATGACTGCATGCTATGTATGCTCTCAAGTTGTCTGTACTGAATACATCAAGGACTTAGCCAGAAGAATATTTTTATTCTGCATACAGGTAATATTTAGGAGTTAGAAAAATCCAACTTTTAAATCCTACCAAAATAAAGGGACTGCTAGATATTGATGAAATGAACTGTAGAACATCTACATGTAGTGTCACATACTACCATAAGACTGAAGTTGATCAGCCTGTAGGGGAAATGGCAGGCAAGTGATAGATTTCAGATTCTCAGTTTTGGACAATGACCTTAGAGACCAGGAAACAATTATTTAACTGCCTACTGGCACAGTAGCCAAGCCGCAGCTGTCTGTGTGAAACTGTTATCTTAGTACTTGCGTGAGACAAAATCAGTTTGCAGCACATTGGGTAGGGATCAGATTCCTAAGTAAAGTGATTTCTTATCACACAGACCTGTGAGTGTTCTCACATATCAGCCAGTTTTTCTTTGAAAAGATTCAGGATACCCATGATTTTCTGTCTTATCTGTGCTAGCCCCGTCCCAATACCTCAAGCACCCTAAACTTTCTCAGGTTAAAGGATGTGCTTGCATTTATACTGGCAAATTGTGCCTCTGAATACAGACACCTCTATTTCTCAGACATTACTTAGGTGTCTAATTCCCATTACAGGCAGTACTAAAGTCCAGGTCTGGTGCTTTCATTAAGTAGTTTCATGCATCATAAGAAGCAGGTAGGCATCTAAAATCAGTTCTTTGGTGAGCAATGCAATGGGTCAGCCAGAACAGTCTGGTTATCACAGCTTAAAGCTACCCCAGTCCTGATCCATGGGTGGGATAAGCACAAACATCCAGAGATTTTGTAGTTACCTTTGGGTATCTTGCCTTATTTTCTACTTATCTTCCAGAAGCGCCTGTAGGTCCTGTGACCTGTAAATGTAGGTCAGAATGCCCATTGCTACCTAAGTGAATCTGTCATCCCTGCAGTGGAAATTTAAGTCACTTAGCTAAAGACACCTGCTGACAGACATCAAAAACTTAGAAGTCTGAATCTCACACTGAATCCCATCCAAACTGATTTGCAGTCTGAAATCTGAGGGGATTTTTACACATTTTATTTCATGGTTATGCAATGTATACACAACTAGTTGCCATGGCTCAACTGGGACATAGGAGCATAGCAGCAATCTCTGGATTTTTTTAGGCGCTGGTCTTATCTGCTGAAATTTGAATGGTGACATAGATTCTTTTTTTAAACAAGAATGATTCATAAAAGTCATCTGCAATATTGGTAAATACTTGTATTTTTATCTACCTGGAACAGTGTTGTTTAGTCTTTTGTAGAGTATGGTGCCTTTCAAGTCCTGAAACTCATTGCTTTATGCAGAATTGCATTCAAAATCACCTGGATGCAACCAGCAGTCTCTGAACAGATGGGCAAACGACTTTTCAGCTTTTGATGTTTAACTTGCTAAGCAGAACTAATGTATTTATCTAGCACTTTCCCCCAGTTTTACATGTGGGAGTTTATTTGTAGAATAAAGGGAAATCTTCCTTAATGCTCATTTTAGCTCTGTGCAGACTGAAAGGAAACAGGTTATTACAAAGAGCATTTTGAGGAAAAGAAAGGTTTAGAGCTCTGTTTAGAAATTACCGAATTCAAAGGAGAGGGTCTTTAATTTCAGTGCCCATTCCATCAGCCCCTTAATCATTTCCTCAGTCTGGAAGCCCTTTATTTTTGTGGTTAACAGAGAAAAAAAAAGGATAATTATATATTCTATGAGATAAATTATATGAGTATTCAAGATGGTCCTGTCATCACTTGTATAATTCACAGTACCACTGATATTGTTTGCAATGTCGACTTGTAAAGAGGAACCTCAGCGCTATTTTATAATTTAGGGACATAGTCTTCTTTTTCAGTTATGTGACTGAAAATTAGGAATGAAGCCAGTAGCTTCCAAGACACAACAAATCAAAAGAGGAGAGGAGGGATTTAATCTATAATTTTACAACTCTGAATTGTGTCTGAAATTGTTTCCTATGAAAGAACAGTGCTGCTGTGGTTTTGTTGGTATTTTTCTCTCCTATCAAAGAATCACCCATTAGTAAGGGGGTAAACTTCCTCATCTCAATTGTCTCAGGTATCTTCAGCATGAAGAGTTTTCTTTCTCAGAGCACACTGGGCCTTGACTGTAGTAACCCCCAGTTTCTCTCTGGTATCAACTGGCACGTGACATTGGCAGAGACATGGGCAGCCAGCCCTTTGCTGATAAGGGACCAGCCATGGCAGGTCAGAGCAGCTACACCACTCACCAACAAACACTGGAGTCTCATCTGAATACAGCTGGAAATCTGATCCTTGTTTATCTACCTGTTTGGAAGTCAATATATAGGATATATAATCTGCTTTTAAAGACATGTATACAACTTGAATGGCAAACAATAAAAATGTAATTATTTCATGTATTAACTATCTTCATTAGGCACTCAATGCAAATTAAACAAATTTACTCAAAAAAGTGATATAGCTTAACTTCTCGTACATGCTTTTAAAAATATTGATATGCATGCGTGCAGCTTAAAAATTGGGATGTATAAAATATAATACTTCAAATAAAAATAAATTATATTTCTGTCATTTTTAGCAAGTCAGAATAATATACATTAAATAAGAGTTTGTCAGTGTCATTGTATAGAAATGTGGTTAGATCCTAGGAGGTTTTTTTTGTTATGTTTGTCAACTATGACTACTTTATGCACATATTAGGCATGGACAAAGCATGATAATAGTGTTTCTATACACTGATAGATGCTTGTTGTTAAGGCTGTAGCACTGAAAATCATAAAAACAATTAACAAGAAACTTACCATTTAAATTCAAAAGTTTATAAAGAAGCAAGCATGGAATATTCACTTTGAATGCTGCTTCTACAGTAAAACCTCAGGGTATTTTAGTAGAATTACATTGTACAACCATTAGTTCAGATTTGCTTGAAGTCAAATTCCTTTTGCCAAACAAATATTAATAATTTCAATAGCTCACTGGATATGTAATGTTTCATTTATCACTATTAATGTTAATAAGAAAATGTCTAAGTTCCAAACTACTTTAAGCTGGTCGGCACAAACCCATTTTCATTTGCATCGAGCAAGATGTATCCTGGCAACCGTATATTTTTGGATTCGTAACAATTTATTCTATTCATTTTATGCAAATGAGGTAACCAATACTGCAGGAATCACGAGAATACAAGATGGATAACTTCCATCGTTCAGAGCTATAGATAGATGATTAGGAACTTATGTGAGTTAGACTTTTTCTGCAGTATATTTATCTTAAATGTGTATCTGGCATGATTCATGTATTTTTTATTCAAACATGGAAAGCAAGCAGCAACCCCACATGAGTCCTATGCCATCATGATTATCCCAAACCACAGCCCTGCTTCTTCTCTGTTATTTTCTCTGTTGAAAATCCTGTATTTTTCACCAAACTCACATAGAACTTATGTGGAGAAGCAGAGGATCAAAGGCTCCCAACATTCCCACACCTAGGAATGCTGACTTGAAAGCTTGAGAAGCTAACACAGCATCTACAGCAATATGAAGTGCTATATATATGTGTTATATCGTGTGAATGTCATTGAAAGGACATTTTTCAGAGAACTGTCTTCTGGTTTTGGTGGCTATGTGTCAGTTGTTTTTTTTTTACATTTGGTAGAGAAGGCAGTTTACAGAAACCTGTGTATCTTTGGTATATTATAGTATTTGAAAACAATTTTTTTTTAATTTTTGGTAAGATCTATGGAGTTCATCAGGGACAAAACTTGTTTATAGAAATGTACCATATATAATACCATATAAATGCAAAATATTTATAAAAATTGATTATTCTTTCCTGTTTTTTTTAAATTAGTGTTCCTCAAGAGCTCTCAGCCTGGATCAAAATCTCAGAGTCTGAATACTCTGAACAGCCAGGCCTATGTGGTTCCTTTCAAAGCAGCAACAATAAATGAAGCTTCTTCTAGCAGCATGGCTGGTAAGCTGAACCACAACCCTACAGCTACTCCTCAGTGAACATTGCTATTAGAACAAGCTATTGTTGTTCTACTCCTAAAATTGTTTTCCTCAGCTGACCAGTTATACCCAGAATAAATTCAAATTAGACAACTGAAATGTTCCTCAGTCACTTTTCCTATGCTCATGTCAGAGTTAAATATACATATAGCAAGAGAACTGTTTCTGAAGCAGCTCCTGAGCCACTGAACTCTTGGTGGCCCAGGACCCTTCTTTCAATTTACATTCATATAGCTACTGACCAACACAATATTTGGAATATGCTTCAGGAAATAAGCAGTAGAGCCTTTCCTTGAGTACAGCAGGCTCTTTTAAAGGAGAGGAGGACAGAGCTGATGGAAATGGAAATTTCAGCCATATAATTTTGCTCCATTGCTGCGTGGCAGTCACCAAACTTCAACTGAGCTGAAATCTTTATAGGTAATTTAAAAGGCCAGGACTCCAATTTGAAGATGTATGAAGTGATGAGTAGTTGTTATAGGAAATTACACAAGTGTTTTGAAGTAACAGTTGGGTTGTTAAATTAGTCTTCTGTAATAGGAAAAGCCAGTCTTTGAATTTCCCATATTATATCAGTGTGGATCCAACTTTTGCAAAATCCATATACATGAATGCCCGTTGTTTATAAACCAATTCCTCAAGCCTCTGCTTTTCAGCCAGAAAGAAGGGTAGATGTCCAACTGGACTATGCCCAGCTGGAAATGTACTTGAAAATCTTGATTCTGATATTTCCTAATTCCTAAAATCTTAACTTTGCAGCTTTAAATACTGTTTTTAGCAAATGCTTTATGTATGCAGGACCATTGTTTAAAGAATACATCAAACCAAATATGATCTAATACCCTGTCTTGCATTAACTATTTGGAAAGGATTTGCAGGATCCAGACCCTCCTTTGCACGAGCATTAAGGTGTGAATGGATGTCATCTTCTCAGTTCCGTTATATTGGTACCATCACATCACCACTCACAGCTTGCCTCTGTTTATTGTCCCCAAAGATTTGTGGGGGTGATTTGCTATTGTAGTCAAAATGAGACAGGTTAGATGAAACAGTTTAAGTACTAGTTCTCTCCTGGGTCACTCAATTTTAACTGAACCATATTAAGATGTGCTCACCCTGTTAGCTCTAGAAGATATGAGTAGATGTGACAGCCTCCAGCACAGTGTGGAGAGAGATGGGCTGATTGTTCCTGGAGCAGGCATCTGCTTAGTGCCCAGCAAACTCAAGGAACTTAAAAAACTAAGTTCTCCTACAATTATTTGGCTCTTCTCGTATAGCAAATAACTTAAAGCACATGCAATAGGTCTTATCAAAATCACTTGGATTTATCCGTTCTTTGCTGTATCAGGATGTATAAAAATCACTTGGTGTAAATCTAGTAAGTTTTTTTCTGCAGGGCCTTTTTTTCTCTTTGTCCATGTTTCCCAAAATGTAGAACATCTATACTACATGCAAGCCAGTAGGAGACTGAACTTTGTCTTTTTTCTTCTTTTTATTTATCTGAGAACAAGGAAGATAAGTTTAAAACTGTGTCTTACATGTCATTTGACAAAATAATCCTCACATTCCTATAATTATTTTTT
>NW_005054318.1:3390742-3423699 GCF_000277835.1 Geospiza fortis | reverse complement strand
TTTAAAAAGGAGTGAAAAAATTCAAAGAAAATATGTGTATCAGTACAGTTAGATTCCATTTGAGATGGTGCCAACATGAAAACAATTTAAGCCCTCTACAATTTAGACTTTCCAAGCCTAGACTATCATTTGTCTAGCATGTAATACAAACAGCACAGCAATAGAAGTGTTAGAGACATAATGTTTTCCTCACTTCTAAAAAGTGCATTATTCTTTTTTCTGTCTTATTAGAGTTAGAATGATTATAGCTCATATACTATCCTTTGGCTAGATGATGTTAAAACTACCTAAAAACTACCTAAAAAAAGTAAATATCCTTATTCTTAGTAAAGTATTTTGGCCTTTTCTGGCATCTGAACTAGAAAAGTTGAACATGCTCATCTGTGTTCTCTAAATAACCTTACATCTCTTCTTACAAGCACTGAGTCTATATGTAAATGAAATAAAATCTCACTAAACTGAAAGGTAAATACAGCAGTAATTATGGAAAGTCAATAGTCAGCAGTCAAACAGATGTTTATAATGAACAGTAGTGAATTCTGAGTCAATCATAAGGATAAATGGAAGGTTCATTTATATGTGTGGAAAAAGACCTGTGTCCACAAAAAACAGAAAAATCTTAGGCTCACAGGATCATAAAATAATTCCTGTTGGAAGGGATCTCAGGGAGTTTCTAGCCCAACATCCTGTTCCAAGTAGGGTCAACTCAGACCATGTTGCTCTGGTGTTTATCCAGTTGGATCTTGAAAGCCCTCAAGGAAGTAAAGTGCACAGGCTCTTTACTCAGTGTGAAAGCTGTTCTGCTCCTGACTGTCCTCGTGTTGAGGACAGTGTCTTCACTGTTTTCAGCATACATGTTTTGAAACTCCTCCACTTGCCATGTACCAGTCAGGAGAGCCTGTCCCTCTCTTGGAATCAATCACAGAGTGGTTTGGGTTGGAAGGGACCTTAAAAAACATCTAATTCCACAAGACCATGTTGCTCAGAACTCCATACAACTTGACCTTGAAAAATTCCAGGGATGCAGAAGGGATGGGTCTTCATTGTAACCTTCTCAAGGGCCTTAGAGAGCTGCTATTAGTTCCCACTTAGTAGAGACAAGCAACAGACAGTAAAACTGCCTCATTTTCCCCATCAAATGCTATTATTAAGAAATTAATATCTTTTGCCATCTCTCTTTCTTCTGTTTACCCAATAGCATCACCTTTCCTGATCTCATCCCCCTCCCTATTTTATCTTTGGAGATCCATTAATCCCAAAGCCCACAGAGCCACCTTCCATGATGATGTTGCCTTGAGCTTTCATTCTGGAGAGAGGAGCTTCTCACCCCTGGTGACAAGAGCTCAGGGGGTCTCATTGCATTGGTACTGCTTCTTGCAGTGGTCCTAGTTAGACATCCTGGAGTTCTACCTCGTAGAGTGATTTCAGTTCATCACTTCATTGCAAAATAACATATGTTTCAGACAACAGGTTATGCAAACAGTCTTTTCTAGCTCATTAATAGGTGGCAATAGAAAACTATTGACAAAAATTCTGTTCATTCAGTTGTTAGAGGAACAACTGAGCACTGAATTATAGAACAATTGATTTTGCATAAAACAAATGAAACTTAAAAATGGAATAAAGCATATTCTTTAAGTCTTTCAGTGTATTTTCTTCATGTCTTTGCTTAGAATAAGTGGTTACTGCTGCTGGTACCCCTTTAAGAAGTATCTATTAGGACCAAGAGCTCTGTCTCAGTGCAGCCTTAACAAGAAAATGCTTAACTGCACCACAGCTTCCATCAGGATGAAAATTGAAAAAGGATTAAAAAATATCCTAGAGAAGACAGCTTCTGTGTCTCAAGGATGGCATAGAAGAAGTCAAGTAAAATAGCTTTTTTTGTCATCATCACTAGATCAAATCCCAGGCATATCTATCTGCATCACAGAGTCTGAAATTCAGTTAATATCTGGGGGGGGATATGTGATTTAGTTGCATGCTAGCTCTTCCTAGTAACACATGCAGAGCAGAAAAGAGCCTTGCCTTTTTCTGAGGTTCAAGATGAGGGAATGAATTTCCTTTCTGTGTGTTCTATTTGTGCAGCCATGATTACAGATGGTATTTTCTTTATCCTGAAAGCTCAGCAATAATAGAGAAAGCCATGCAATTGACAACACTTAACATGCCATTAGAGTTTTTTTCCTTCCCAAGCATTAGTTTGTATCACATTTTGTGCTGAATTGTACCAACTCCTTCCAACCAAGTAAAGCACAGCAAAAAGAGAAGGCTTAATGCAAAAGAGTCAGTGAGGTAATTAGTATTTTATTCAAACAAGCAGGTTCAATTCATGCAGTACCAAATAAGCATTTCCAGCTCTGCTTCCCTGACTTCACTATTAATCTTCACTATTAATCTTCACTATTAATTGAGCACATCTAGCTTGCAGTTTGCTGAATAGCACAAAGATGACGCCATGGGCCATGCTGCTGCACATGGCCTGCACTCCATTGATTACCCTACAGCAAACAGAGGGGAAAAAAGGAGAAGGTTAAAAGTTGTATTTTAACCTCTTAATGGCCATGAAACCTACAGAGTATAGTGTCTGTTACAGGGTTTCAGTATCTGGCAGTAGCAGCTTTCAGATCTCTAAAGGGTTCCTCTGCCTTGGAGGGGAACTGCCTTGTGAAGCTCGGGGAGAAGCACAGATATGCATATTCAGTCCTGGGCACAATAGCTCCATTCTCACTGTCAGGTCAGCAGTCAAGTTCAGTGTAACTCCTCCTTCTGTTTCTGAATCAGGACTTTATGGAAATGCTGAGGATTTTTAATAAAGCAACTCTGCTGTGAAACAAATCTGCCCTTCGTGACAGCTCTTTGCTAAGCAGCGCCACTGCAAAGCTTATTAAGTCAAAATTTTAAAGTTCAAAGGCAGCATCAGGTTTCAGTAGGCGTCTCTCCTCATCTGCTCTTCACAGCAATATAATTTGCTACCACCCATATTTTTATTACACAAGTAACTTCTACAAGCTCTTGCTGTTGTAACACTCGATCTATTTTAGTAACTAGTGAACCATTCACACCTTTTTTTTTCCCAAAGCTAGAACTTCACATCTTTATGCTGATTCGCTGCCTTTTGTTCCTAAATTCAGGTGCACTTGATGGTTTCTAATTGGTGGCAAGCTCTTCCATAACCCTGGAAATGGTCATTTTCAGTGATCCGTATCACTGCACAAAATTAAATTCATGCATCACAGAGCAGAGAAGAATATTATTCCATGATTCTAAATTCAGTCATTCATATGAGCTGACTTATGGTCAAATCTTGCTTCACAGGGTATAATTTATCACGTGGGTAAATGACATCCTTTTAAATTTTAGCGTTATAGCCTTTGAAAAAGAATGGTTGCAGGTGATTCTGGGATGAAATCAGCATCCAAAACTTTTATTTTTAAAACAAAGATGCAAAGCTTGCCATTTCTTGCAGCACTCAAATTAACAGTTATTTTCTTATTGTTTTTTAGAAAGCCTAAAAATATTTTACAAAAAGTAGTTTTTGCACCAATTCATGGGAATTTCTCCTGGTTTTATATTAATTTCAGTGTTTTGAGTTGCAATCACATTGAGCCCAGTTTTTTAGCACAAAGGACTTGTAGGAGAGTTAAGTGCATGGAAAATTATTTCATTAAATTTCCAGTTCCTGTGGTGCCCATCTGCAGGCAGGGTAACTGTGAGCCCTGCATTTCCCCAATGTTATGAATCCAGACACTGGCTCACATGTGCACAGTGATTGTGTCTCTGGGTCCATTTTATGAGGATTTATGAATGCTTACATGCTTATGAATTTATGACAACTTACTGCTGTCCTTCTTTATCCCACAGTAATCCTATAGATAGCTGCTGAAGATCATTGTCCAATGCCACTGGATGTTACTTCTCTGTCCAGGAATCCTTCCTCAGCCACTGCCAGAAAAATTAATCTTAAGTCATAATTGAAAGGTTTTGGAAAAAGTATTTTGGAGACAGCCAGTCCTATCAGTGAGTAGAATGCAGTGGGTTTAAAAAAAAAGTGGTTTTTTTCTAATTACACCCAATAATTCTTCATAATCCTCTGTGATTAAGTTCATAATGTGATCAGTGGGCTCAGCAGAAGCTGGGTGGGTAGATCTGAGGAAAGATCTCACTGATACATTTTTTCCCAGGGCAGACTCAGCTTTTTTTTTGGTTGGTTTTTTTTTTTTGTTTGTTTTTTTTTTTTTTTGTTGTTTGGTGGGTGGTTGGGTTGGTTGTTTTTTTTTGGTTTTTTTTTTTTGGTGTCAAAGTTTCCATTTTCTGTGCAGGAAGTTTTCACTAAAAGAGCTTTGGTGTCTGAAATGGCATGTGGCATATCATGGGAGGTGACAGTAGAGTAAATAGGATGCCTGCTAACGAAAGTGAGCTTCCTTCTACACAGTCATTACTTTTGTCATGCTAACTTTCCATATCCTGTAAATATGAATCTCACCTCGAGCAGGAAACACATGTGCACACGTTCTTGTCATAGAAAAAAGTGATAGAAGGCAAAGTTAGCTAGCACTGAACTTTTAGTCTGCAGTGTTTAGAAAAGTCACAAATATACCACAAGGAGATTTTATTTAGAAAGCATGAAGCATGAAGTTGTAAAGTCAAAACTGAAATAAGCTGCAATATTAATTAGATTTTCTTAAATAAACCTGAGTGTTCTGATTCCCTTTCCTTCTGGTTGTAACCATTTCTTGTGCATATAACAGAACCTCCAAAACTCTCTAATAGCGAGAATTCATCTTTGAAGTCTTAAAATGTTATGATACTGTATCTACATAGACACATAACTGTCAAGGGTATGTTTATGTTAGTGCAGGCTGATAAAACCCAAACTGCAAACAAAGTACTTGCATGTGTACAGTGACGTGTGTTCCTGTATATACAGAAATATTAAAACTACTTTAAAGCACAGTAAAAGCCCATCACTACACAAACAATTGTTCTCAAGGGGACTTTATACCTTGCACAGAAAAACATTACGTAGATTGTTTTTTAATAAAGTTTGGGAGGTGGAACTTCAGGGAGCCATGGGAGAATCCAATGAAGAAAATCTCTGATAGCTTTAATTACTACCTGCATGCAGTAAGGAAAAATGTGACTCCATTTCCCATTCACAGCTGGAGCATTAATACTGTGCTGTGCTATGTGCATCTCAGCAAGTCATAATGGCTATCATGGCCTGGATAAGTTGCTAAGAACAGCAATAAAGGGCTGGGATAATTGACATAGCTATAGCAGTGATATGTGCTATGAAGGAAAGAAAAAGAAGAAATTTCACAATGTATTTCACAAAATCGTATTGGGATTAGATTATAGAAATCTTTTTTTTTTTTCTGTAGCAGCTGTCACCTCAAAACATATAGGTGATGCTTGTAGTGGTAAGTTGTATTTGTGACTGAGGCTGAAATTAGACATCTTAATCTGGAAAGTAGTTCTCAAAATCCCCACTTTATTTCACAGATACCACAATATTTCATCAGTTGTGCTTCCTATGGCCTTGGTTTAAACCTTTCCTTAAAATTACTATAATTTTAGAGCAAGCATCTACAAATCAAGCCCATTCTAGGAACCAGGAAGAAGCTCTCTGCTTCAGCCTGGTGATGAGCACAAGCTGTCAGCACCTTCTTTGTGCCCATAGAGGATGGGAGCAGAGCTCTGCCCGCCAGCCCAGCCTCTCCTTGGGATCAAAGCTGCCCTCGGTGGTCCCTTGCAAAGGACACAGCATATTGAGTGAGCATATTCTTCATTCATTTTCTGCAGAAGGCACCTTGGGGAGGACTGGGGATGTCTGTGTTTCAAATGAAGTGTCATGGAGCAGCAGGGTGCAGGGCAGGGGATGGTTTGGGGAGCACCAAGGGTGCCCTTGCTCTGCCAGCACCGCTCCCCAGTGCCAGAGCCCATGATGGGGGAACAGGGTCAGTCATGGCCATGGTGCCCCATGGCGAAGGCCAGCAAAATACAGTCCTGTTATAATTATTTAACAGTATATTTCTGTTAGAAACATGAATTTTAATGGAATTTAGTGTCTCTTAGGCTCAAGCAAAAAGTTTTCTAAGAAAAGCAAAGCTCCTAAATTCTGTATTCCCACTGGTCAGAAAGAAGTAATTATTTTTCTTAACAGTTAAAAATCCAGTGGCCCTTTTTTGTACATGTCTGTTCTAAATCTTCATCAGAGGCCAGTGTTTCTGTCAGACCTGCAAATGCCTGCAGGGGCATTTCATCTCTTTTTGCCTCAGAGATCCATATGTGGCTACTACAGATATTCAAATGTAGTGTGAGGTCTGTCACAAGTCAAATGTTTGTAGGCAGTTGTAAAGGCACAGATTGCTTCTTGATCAAACCTTGTATGGCTTTTCTTCTTTATAGATACACACTTGCACTTACTCTTGTTTATAAGCATACTAAAAGAAAAGGAACAGAGTGTAGGGCTGGTGGCCCAACTGTGACCAGAGAGGTCACTTGAGAGAAGGCTTAACTGTTCAAAGAACTGGCAAATATGGGTCTTGGCAGCTTTTGTGCAGCCAGTTCTAAAAAGCCCTTACAAAAGATCTAGTGAAATAGAATCTCCTTAAAAAAAAAAATTACTGCACATACTAAAGTGCTGATTGTAGAAAGTGACACTAGGAACATTAGATGTTTGTGCCATAGTCAATGAGGACAGCCCTTAAGAGTCATCGCACGTTGTTTAAATGTTGCTACTTTTTTTCCTTTTTTTTCCCCCCTTTGGGATGCCTTGTAACAGAGTCAGACCAGTTATGGTAGCAGGCTTAGGCTGCAGGAGGTATTCATTCCAACTGTGACAATATTTGTAATAGAACATTCCTGGGAGGTCTACTGGCTTATTTCAAGATGATCTTTTTTATAGATACTGTCTTTCATACGAATACATGTTCAAAGCTTTTTTTCCCTTTGTTCCCTTTATTTTTTTGTGAAAAAAGGATGTAAAGGATGCAAAAGTCAAGATAGCAAAATAAGTTCAATATTCACAACTTTCCCAGAGACACAATAGTTATAGATAGTATAGAATGCATGGAGGTGCAACAAAAATGCCATGTTATGATATTCATCAATGTCCTTTAAAAGTAGAGCCAAAAAGAATTCCTAAGGCACATAACATCCCTTTTAATAAAGACTCACATCTCCGTGACTACTGCAAACCACAGGTTATTTTTGCTATCTCTTTTTCCTGTCTATGAAGCTTTTTTTTCTTGGGTATCTCAGTTTTCCATTGTGAAAGAAATAGCAAGATGTTAAACATAACTTCAATCCATTACTGTGGTGTCCAACTCTTGCAAGTTCCAGGCTTTGGGGATGTAGAACCAGGTCATCCAACTGGGAGTTGCTAAAGTGAACAGCCTTCTTATTAAGAAGGCATATAAGCCTTCTTACGAGTGAACAATAATGCCATAAAGGCTTAGAAAACACAGTTTTCATGTAAATTTAGTAACATTAATGTAACATTTATGCAATATTTAGATTCTAAAGATATCTCTCATCCTTTGTCTGACTAACTAATAGATACTTCACAGTCCTCTGGCTAAGCATATGTGTATTCCTCCCTCAGGATTAAATCTCCATGCTGCACAAGAATTGGCACAAATCTGAACTCATGAAGTTCTTCTGAACTGCCTTTGAAGGATATTCAGGTTTAGTCCTCCAAGTCTTTTCCTTCTTTAAGGATTTCTGGGTCCTCAATTCCATCAGGAAGGTATTTTCAACTTTCCTGTCATTTTGTGGTTGTTCAGCCCCTTGAGCTTATCAACTTGCATATGCATATGTCATGGCCATATGCAGTAATTTATTGCCTAGCAGTAAACATGTGGCATTTTCTTGACACCAAAGCCAGTTTGACAGTGAAGCTCCCTCATCCCCTTCATCCCTGCTTTCTACTCTTTCTTCTGCTCCTGTTTGCTGAACTTTTAGATGCTGCCAGTTATTTTTAACTTCCATAATGCCACTGATCTGTGTACAATCCAGTTTCACTAGGAATTATATTTGCATAAAGGAAGATTTGATGAATTCGATCAAAAGTGAAGAGGATTATTCTGTACTGAACAAAGCACTTGCTAAAATATTCATCCCAGCAAGGCCTCATTCAACTCTGAGTCTTTGTTTAGAGGACAGAGTAAATTTAGGTCTAGGACTCCTAGTACCAGAACAAAATAATCACATGATAATCATAATTATTCTGGTATAAACCAGCTGTGTAAATTCAAGCCTTTTTAAATGATTAATTTATGTGAGGCATGGACCTTGCACTGATAGGTTTTATGAATAGTAAGTCATTGTCTATCTGGTCCCCCTTGTGCTGCATAAAATGCTTGCTGTTCTCCTGTGTTCAGAATGGCAGAAAGACATAAAGCCAACAATTTTTGTGCCATATGTTTGAGACTAATGCTGTGAAAGCATTATTATCTTCTCCTTTTTAAACCAAATAATTTTAAAATGGTCAGTTGAATATTGATGATGATATACCTATTTTCCCATGGTAAAAATTTTCACTTGTTGAGACTTACAAACAATAACATGCAAAATGACGATCATACTTCATACAAATATGCAAGTGAAATTAATCTTTCTGACTTCTGACAACACTGTGGTAACAAGTTGCTTTGGAAGGAATGCAGCTCCTCCCTCCAATTCTGTCCTTGAGGGATACCACACTGCATGATTCATCTGACCTGACTTTAGATGTGTACACCTGACTTAGCCGTCCTGTATAAACAATCAGGACAAATGGGCATGTGATTCATCTGACCTATTTTGACCATGTACTTTAGGACACATTTAATTGCAGTCTAAAAATGTGTCGTAGCTTCCTTGACTAGAAAATTATTCTATGATATCAGATCATATAAAAGTGTGTAAAATAGGACAGATGAATGCCATTTGAACTATCTGAAAGCAGAGACCAGACTATGTAAGACATAGTCTTGCATAGGGGGAAAAAGGATACTAAAGCTACTCGGTGCCAGGAAAATTATAGATGTTGGGTGCTTGCTGAGCCCTTTTTGTTCTGTGAAGGGATACTGAAACTCAAAATATCCTGTGTTCACTTGCTCACTCATAAATATCCACTGGTTTTTGGACGCCTTGCATATTTAAAAGCCTTGAAGAGATGTGTCAAATACAAAGTGATCCAGGCCATTCTGCAGTGGCAGGTAGGGACCAAGTCAACACTAACACCTATTTAACAGTCCCAGAAGTCAAGGCATGGACAATCACATCAGCTTTCTAATGGTCTTCTAGAAATACATCTGGGGTGGAATTCAGCTTGAGAGGGAGGCTCCTATGCTTCTGTAGGAGTCTGTAAGTGTGCTTGGTGTTTATTATTGCTTGACAAGACTATCCAGTCCAGAGAATGTTATCAATGAAAGAGACTTTATCAAGTGAGGTACAGAGGCTGAGCCCTCCCCAGGTTCCTGTCCAGATGAGCTAATTTGTATTGTTCTATATAGAGTTATATAGCAAATTCTATTGACTATACATTGACCTCCAGTGTTCCCAGTCAGAATGTTGTTGCTAAACACCTACCTTGGCATACTTAATGAATAAATAAAACTCATATCTTCAATAGCACCGACTTTATCATGATGGCAAAATTCACATCTTTTACAATGTCATTTGAGCTGTTACTATCTTCTCTCTATTCTGTGCTATAGAATGCTGTTTCTGTGCTGTAAAAGTCAATCAATTATAGTAGACTTATTCAGTCATATTGAAATGTTACCAGTTACCTTAATGCAGGTGTAAAAAAACAGTCCAATTTTCAAGTCCAATAAATACTGGTTTATTCCTAATCTTCAGAACATTGGTTTTCTATTTTAAAATATTATTTTGTTTCTTGTACCATTTTTAATGAATGTTGTGAATTACCGGAAAGATTTAAATCGAATTTGTGACATTTTTTATAAAAAAATAAATATAATTATGTAAATATATAAGTATACATGGAATAGGCATAACATACTTCATATTTGCATGTGACAATTTAGAAGTGTACTTCTAACAGAATTATGAAATGGTTTTTTTCCATAATTCAACTCAATTTATTTCTAGATTTAGAGTATGCATTTATTAGTATTTACATAAATGTTTCATATAACAGAAATTAATATCCCATAATCCAGAGATTTCTACATTCTGCCAGCACTATCCTGTGAAAAATATAAAGAGGTGAATTTTTCAGGCAAAGGGCATTGCCCACAATTTTGAACATTACTCAGAACTCTGAATATAAATACTTTCTAGATTATATGAATATTGAAAAATAATAAGCTTTATGAAGGTCTTAAAGCCATGACAGTATTTATTCACCTACTTACTGTGACAAGAAAGCAATCATTAAATAAAGATTCAGATCTGGCTTAAAATTTATGCACATTTGAGGCAATTTACTCTCTGTTACTGCAAGTGCATTTTATAGATCTTGTTGCTTAGACATATGACAAGGCTGGACTATCTGCAGAATACTCTCTACAAACACATATTTCAGGGTCCTGAGCCAATCTTCCAAACACTATGTCTGTTTTTCCCCCCTCCTGTCTCTCCTCCCTTCCCAGCAAACACATAAAGATCTGAGCTGAGAAACCTTTGCCAAGATTCACACTTATTATTAGCTTCCTGTCTTTAATGGATTAAAGTATTCCAAACCCCTGATTCTACTCCCTCTTTTTTTTTGTTGGTTTTTTTTTTTTTTTTGCTGCTTTCCTTCTCCATGAAGGCTGCTAAAATAATGCCTGATTTTTTTTTCCCAGTAGTAGAGGGGAATGGACTTTGATCAATGAAGTCATAGCTTTTCCAGACAGACTGTGCCAGTGCACTTCTCCACGGTGGGTGGTAGTGCAGGTGTCAATCTCTTTTCCCAAGTAACAAGCAACAGGGTGACAGGAAATGGCCTCAGGTTGCATCAGAGTAGGTTTAGATTGGATATGAGGAAAAATCTATTCACTAGAAGGGTTGTCGAACATTGGGACAGAGAAGTGAGTCACCGTCCCTGCAGGCATGTAGATGTGGTGCTTAGGGACATGGTGTAGTGCTGGACTTGGCAGTTCTGGGTTGATGGTTGAACTCAATCTTAAGGTCTTTTCCAGCCCAAATGGTTCTACTATTAAGAAAGGGCTGGGAAATATTTTAGAATAGTAAATTAATACTTTTTAGAAAGGCTTCTAGCAATGCTTAACGAATTTGATGTTTCATACTTGAGGTAATATTGTTGTACACAGACATGCACATTTTGTAGCTAAATACTTTCTTTTCCTGTATGTTCTAAATACAGAAATAGGAAAAAATATGGGTAATATTTAAATAATCCAAAAAGGAAAGAATTTCAGACATTGCTTTAAACGCAGCATAGATTTTCCTTTTATCTTTGGCTTTATTTGAAGACACAGCTCTACTTGTGATGAATTGCAACTCAGAGCTCAGTCAAAGGTCTTAGGCATGTTTTCCTAAGACATGCCTGAAAAATATTGTAAATTGACATATTCCCACAAGAGACAAAGTTGCCCTCCCCTGTATTGACATAAAGACAAGCTGTACATTAATTGGGTGACATGCTCCCCAGCAGGACTTGTACACAGAACTTAAGACTGCTAACCAGGCAAAGATTTAATGGCCTACATTTTCCCAGTGAAGTCAGTGGGAATGAATGCCTTCTTCCATAGGCCTTTGGAAACACAGTGTTCCCTGAGAAATGCGAAGAAGTTCTAGCACAAGACCTTCCAGGTAAAATTGATCTTGACATTCATGAAGGAATGTGAGTAATAAAGCTACTTGACCTTTATGGAGCTGCCCACTAATAGAAGAGGCACAACTTTTTAGGTCTGAATAAGCATCAGCTGTTTAAAGTTTCAACCAACAATACCAAACTGAATATATTGGGTGTGCCCAAGAAGTTCTTTTGATCCACCTTTCTCCCAACTTGAAACAAATTCCTGTTCTCTGGGATGGAAACACGGTGCTCTGAGTCACGCTGTTTTTCTGGGACGCTTGGGTACAATTCTTCTTAGGCCTGTCAATAATGTCAGTACACACACTCTGCACAAATGTCTAAGTGCCCATACTACAGAATTCCTTTCTTCTGCAAAATACTTTTTCTGACCAGTGAAAGAGAGAGGTTTTGTGGAGACACCAGAGTAGATGAATTTTATCTTTCAGAGGAAAGAAAAAGGTTGAAGAATGCTGTGAGGACAAATATTTCCTCAATCTTAAGTCTTACAATGAAAGCTTTAATACTAGACAATCTTAATGAGTTCTTTACTTTAAGGCCCTCTCCATCTCTGGGTAATATTGAGGCAAATATGAGGCATTGCTGAATGAGTTCTAGCCTATTTCTATGGAACCTTCTATTTAGCAAACTTTTCATTTTTTTTTCATTTATTAATATAATTTTATATTTATAAGCCTATACATGTATCTTTTTGCTGGTTTTATTTTATCATCTCTGTTAATCTATTAGTAGTTTTAGGACACATAAAATCGAGCTGATGGCATGAAGCAGTGCCATCTTGTGGCACAACAAAAGTTGTATGGTTATTTCCTGATTTTTCTGTTCTATTACTTTATAAAATGTTGACATCTTCAAGAGTGTTAATTTTTGTTGTGATACAATAAAAACCTCTAATTTTAAGGTCTTTAAGATTATTCTTGAAGTGTTGTCTAAGAAAACAATAAAATAAAATCCTGTTCACCCAGGAACATTTTTGAGATCTTTTATTTCACTTTAAAAAATTTTTCATATCATTAAATATAAAGAAAAAGTCCTCACAGCTTCTAAAAGATATTTCAGGATTTGAAGATAAGCAAACTGTCTTATCATGCTGTGAAAATATGTGGTCAAGAAGGTAGCTTGACAGGTTGCCCTGATAAAAATGGTGTTTGTAGGATAGAATTTATTTGCAACGTGTGAAAAATGTTCTGGATACCAATGTATTGTACATAAACACTAAATATCTGAATTACAAAATGGTTTAAAAAAACCCTATCTACTATTACATCCATCTACTCTCTAGCTGACTATTTTTATTTCCCAGAATTCCAAAATTGGAACTAACCAATTTTCCCCTTTTTTTACCCTCTGTTGCTCCCAATGGGAATGTTAGAATGTGGGTAGGAGGAATCTGATTCATTGTTTATGAGTATGATATGCATAAATAAATTAAAGGATTAGGAGTGGAGCTTTCTTTTGACTTCTGTTCTCTGCTTGACCTTGAGTTAGAAAAGGTAGCTTGAGATTTTCAAAAGCATTTAGCCTTGACCCAGTTCTCCTATAATTAAATCATTCCTAAAACTCCCACTCAGTAAGAGGTCATTTAGGCCATAACTGCGGACTTAAAAATTAGTTCAGTTGCTTATTTATGCTTCAGTTCCTCCCCTTTGCATAATGTAATAATTATCTGCTCTGTAGGAGTTCTACAAACTTCATTAGTGTTGGATAAAACTGACTGCAGCAGTGCAAAGGGGTGTGTGCTTCTACTGCAGTTGTGTTTGCTGTGTCTTCCACATGGTATTTTGTTATGTAGCTCTTAGGAGGGATTCTCCAGCTTACAGAACTTTGTTAAGACATTATCTTTCAAATAGATAACATGGCTTACAAGTTATGTTTATTAATTAAATAACAACTGCATTTAATGACACATTTTCTCTGGAAATTCAGTTACAGTCCAACACAACAACATTACAATTGTATTAGAGCAACACAATACCCAGCAGTGTTTGGTTTGTATGCAGCTGGTTTGTATGTATTGCAGTGAAGCCCAAGAACATCAAAGACTGTACTAGTAAGACCACAGGCACAGGAAGAGGGATGTGATTGCTGCTGGCTATTCAGTGTAGCAGTCCCAAGACTGCCTTGAAAGTACTGTGTCCAATTTTGTGCTTCTCAGCACAAAGAAGACAGTGATTAACTGAGCTGAGTATGGCAGAGGGCCATCAAGATGACTGGGGGACTGGTACATGAGACATGGAGACAGTTGTAGAGAGATGGGTTTGTCCAGCCCATAGAAGACAAACTGTTTTTTTCTCCAACAGTTTAGTGAGTGTTTACAGTGATGATGGAGCCAGATTCCTCTTAGAGATGCACAGCCTCCAGTTCTGGGGGAAATGGGCACAAGCTGCAGACAGCTAAAATCCCAATTAAGAAGTAAGACAAAGCCAATTACTATAATGAGGGTGATAAATCGCTGGAATGGGTTGCTCAGAGGGACTGTGGGATCTTGATCCTTAGATACAAAGTTTAGCTTGACAAAGCCCTGACCACCTTATGGTTTCAAAGTTGAATTCAGCTTTGCAAGTGGCTCTACTTTGAGTGGGGAGCTGGATACATGACTTCAAAGATCCATTTCAACCTGTATTATGGCACAACGCCCTGATTTTACCTCAGTAAATTTGTTTTAATATTGTTAGACATTGCAAGAACATTTTCAGACAATAAGAACATAGCTTCCTCGCTCTTTCCATAAATCTTAAATATCTTTGTTTCTATTTCAGTTGGATCACAGTGGCAATAGTGCTGTGCCATCTGGAGTAAATTATTAACAATAGTGCTGTTGATTTCATCTTTTTGATGGTGGTGTAAAATTATTTCTCCTTTTTTATAATTTTGACCCCCAGCAATCTATTTCTTTGCTTATAAACCCCTGAATATTATCTTTAGGAATGCTAGAGCAATCACAATGGGAGTAAGGAAGGGAAAAAAAAAGGCAACATTTTCATAATCTTTTTCCTTTCAGAACAGAAAGTCGCTAAGGAAATTATAAGGTTGTTTTAACATACACAATGATGGTTCTTGATGTACCCTTTGCAGAGACATACTATTACCTAGACTCCCATATTCTTCATAAAGTCACAATAAAATCCAAAGTAGAAGGAATTTATTTATTGTAAACACTGTAGATGGTATATTTGATTTGGCCTATATATCCTGTGCTACCAAAGAAAAACTAACAAGTGGAAATTGTCCTGAAGTGGTTTCTGTTTGGTACGTGCTCTTTATGGAGTAAGTGGCTTGTATTTTAGGGCACATGGATAGAATCCCTCTCAAATATGATTCAAGACATGTTCTGTTTTGCTCCTTCCCTCTGCACTAGTTAGTTTTGCCTTTGCCCTTAGCAACATCTCAATTTGCCTCAGTTTTCAGGGATAAATCAGAGGGTTTGTGGCAAAAAATAAAAGACAATTCTGGGAGACAGGGTTCCTTATTTAGCTCATTCCCTCTTCAAAGTATAGCTCTGTCAAGGATACTTTTCTGCTCAAAAGTGTTTTGTTCTCTTCATAACTGTATCAGGTCCGCACAGATAATGATTGTATTTTAGTGACTCAGCACAGATAACAATGTACAATATTGCTCTACTTCCCCTAAGATTTGCATGAACACCTGCCAAAACCCCTAAAGTTTGCAAAATTAATGTAAAAAAAAATTAGTCAGCAGCTAATAAAGACCAGTGGGGACACTTTAATATCATGGCTTACATACACATAGATTGAAAAGCTTCTAAAGTAGGTATCTTGAGGATTACAAATGAGATGAGATTGTGTTTTCCTTATACAAGTCTAATAGGCTCTAATGGGGAGGTACTAGAGTCAGTGAAATTTTGGAGAAACGTTTTGGAGAAATTCCATTGGGATCTTCTAAGGAGCACGCACATCAGATTGTGGTCAAAAGGCAGGGTAGTAAGCCTAAAACAAAAGTGGAAGGTTAAACCCTCTTTTTACACCTTTTAGCACCAAGTAAACATGAGTCTGATAATTAGGATTAGAGCTTGTCTTTGTCCAGGCACACTCTGCCTGTCTGGAGGTAAGAGCAGATTAATGCCTGACACAGGAGCACTCAGCTGTACCACTGACCACTGATTTATTTTAGCACTTCCAACACTGAGGCAATTCATGACCTACTGCGTGCCTCTCCTGTGTTTAAAAATAAATTATAAAACATATGTCAGTTGCCTATGTTATATGAGGATTGGGAGGATATTTATATAAAAGGTGGAGTCTGTATGTGACAGCAGAGACTGCCTCACTCAGCTTGTGTGTGTGAATAACTTGTTCTCACTCCAGGGAGGGATGTTAGTGCAAGCTGGCAACACCCAGCAGATGGTGCTCAGAACAAACAAAATGAAATATATTAAGAGAAAAGAAGAAGAAGAAGAAGAAAGAAGAAGAAGAAGAAGAAGAAGAAGAAGAGGAGGAGGAAGAGGAAGAAGAAGCAGAAGGTAAAGCTTGTTGTTGTTTATATTTCCCTGCGACTAACCACTTTGGTGGGTTTTAGGGGGTTTTTTGTGTTGGGTTTTTTTTGGGTTTTTTGGGGGTTTTTTTTTGGTTTTTTTTTGTTTTGTTTTTGTTTTGTTTTGGAGCTTTTTATGTTTGTTTTGGTTTGGTTTTTTATGTTTTTCTTTGTTGTTTGTTTCTTTTGTGATTTATCATCCTGCAGCAAATATTATGATTTCACTGACATTTGTTCATAATTAGTTTTAGGTGGTAGACGGATGAGAGGGAGCATTGACTAGTTGTTGACAGGCCTTCTGCAGGCTCCTTAATGGCATCCTCTGGGGTCCAGACTGCTCCAAAATTCCTATAAATTCCTATAGGGTTCATCATAACATGAGTGGAAAGGATAGTTAACTGCTGTGGAAAAGCACCAGATTTTTAATGAGAATTTCTGCACATCCTAGTACAGATTGTTAAATATATTACCTTAATTAGCATTTGGCAGAAGAATCACATCTGTTAATTGCTTAAAGTCAGTATTAATAAAAATACTTGGGAATATTCCTTGAGATATTGATTAAAATAAAAATTAAGTCAAATATTGTCTGTATTTACAAGTGACATGTTTCCAGTCATATTATATATTATAAAGTAAAATCAGGGAAATATCAGATATTTGTTTTGTTTTCATACAAGAAAGACGAGCCTTGAGGTGTGTTGTCAATGGGATCTGACAATGGCTTGGAAACTGCCTAGCAGACTTTCAAGAGGCTGGAGCTGTGTCATCTCCATGCCTCAGGGACAGTGCAGAGCCACTGGCAGCTGAGCAGAGTTGTGGAGTCCATGTAGAGTTCAGAGAATGGCTTTTCATGTCCCTGATGCCACCGTGGAGGGAGCTGTGCCCTTGCTGGCAAACCCAGTGAAAACTCCTGGCTGTTGCCCTGGTGCAGAACTGCCAGGACACTTCCTCAGGGATGGTCATTCCCTTTTTAGTCCACTGCTGTCCTGTCCCATGGCAGATCTAACTTCATGTTTAATTCTGGCCTTTTAAACACATCACTGTGTTGACATTTGTTCCTCTTTTTATTTTCCTCCTTCATCAATGCTGAAAATAACTGTTATAATCCCAGGCCTAGGGAAAGATCAGGGGAAGATGTCCAAAGTTACTGAGAATAAAAATACAGCCCCTGAACCCTCTCCCTTCAGTGGGAGATCAGATCTCACTACATTTTAAATGCAAGAAATCTTTATTTCAGTTTGTATCCTAGCTATGTAAATATCATAAGCAGAATAAAAAGTGTGGAACAAAAATGTGATTTCTTTTGCTAAAGTCTTTGGAAGCATGAAGCAGCTATATCCTTCTCTTGAATTGAATTGGGACAAAGAGTAAGTGCAGAATCTTCATGACAGCTCCTTGCTTTAAATAATGCTTCTAGTGCCTAGGACCCAAGCACTGCATGCAGTAGATATATTGCTGTGTTCCAAAGCAATCATACAATGTCATAAGGTAATTTAACCTGTGTAAACCCCTAGAATCTGTCTACTCTCAGCAAGTGCACTGGTGACATAAAAAATCTGCTAGAAAAATGCACCATTGTAAGAGCTTGTAGAAAATTGGGATTGTGACAGATTTTCCATTGACAATATGTTTTTATTTGCTTAGCAGTAGCTTTTCTCAGTTGCAATATATATATACAAGCACATATGTATTTTTCAAACAAAAAGAAATTATAAGATTTCCAGGACTGGCATCAACAATATATATAATTGCACTGAGGTAATTTTCTGTGTCTTTAAGGCCAATTCTAAGAAGAGTTTCACTGGTAGAAATGGATAATAATAATTTTTTCTTTATTTTGGGGGGAGTGATGGTGAAGGAGTAGGAATATTGAGTAAATTAAACTCATTATTTAAAGCAACCCCCAGTCCTGGTCCATCTCCCTCTGTGACAGACTGCATGTGACTGTATAGCACAGCACAAAGCCACATGCCCACATCTTTTGGACCTTAGGGTCCAAAAAAACCACTTTTGCAGTTTTTCTGCAGGTATGGTGCACCCTACTTGCTGCCTTGCTTGAGTGAGAGTTAGGGATGCTTGCATTTGGGAAATGCGTAGATTTAATGATATTGCCTCCTAGCAGGTAGGTAGACTGCCCCCCAAGATTGCCCTAGGATTTATCTTGGAGACATATTGTTGGAAATTTCCAGAAATAGGCAGGAAAATAACAGAGCTGAGTGTAGGAAAAGGGTCTCAGTGCTGAGCGTCCCCCCGGGACATTTCTCATTCTGCAGTGCAGACATATGAAGACACCATGGAGAAGGAGGAGGAAGAGGAGGACAAGAATGAAGAGGAGGCAGTTGTGGATTCAATATCCCAATAGTGAGGTCAATCCACCAGAGCTGAGAAGATGTCCAGATGAGGCAGCCTGTAAGATAAAAGTCAGACAATGAGAGACAAATTTTCCTTATTCAAATCCTCCAGGTTCCATCCATAGCCAATGATGTGGGAACCCCTGTGTTAGTGGCTCAAAGTGATGAGAGGTACAACAAATAGATGAAACAAAATCACTTAAACCGATCATATTAATCAAATTAACAGTATTCACCGTAGAAGATCTTTAGACACTTCTGTATTGCAATGGTCATGTAGAAAGTAGAAGTCTATCAGATAAGAAGTCTTCTATTCCCAGAATCATTCATAGATTGCAGGAACTATATAAAATATGATTAAAGTAGAATTCAAAAAGACTGCTGTGGTAGAACTATTTTACAATTACAAATTACATTATATTATATTATTCATTTAATTATATTTTCAACATCAATCATTGTCTCACTTCGCTAGGGAGAGTCTCAGTAGCAATAGACTTTATTTTAAGAGCAGAAATAAAATATTCTTTTGGATTAAGGCAGAGAATGATTGTAAACTGCAGTATTTTTTCCTGAATACCAATGTATTTAGAAATCTTAATTAGGGTATTTTACCACCTATTTAAATTACTTCAGAAATTATATCAGCGTAAAAGTAAGATTTAAAAACAGGAATACTCAAAAGGAGTTGCTAAATTAATTTCATGTGCAGACAAGGTAAAAAGGCAAAGAGTATCAAAGAGTGTGCTGAAAGGAGGGGAAGAAAATATTAAATAGAAATACAAATGGAATCTGACAGGAGGTTGAGTCTGAGTATTTATAGGTGACAGGGTGTTAATGTATTATGCAAAAGGAAATACAAAGCTGGTTTCTTTTTCCAGATATTACACACAGAAAGCAGTTTAGTAGAAGCATATTCTATTGACAATGCCATGTTCCTTCTAGAGCTAAAATGGGGCAGTCTGAAGGAAGGATGTTTAAATGATCTTTATTATCCTGCATAATTCCTCAGGTGGGTGGGAAAAGGCTGGTGAGTGTATTTCCAGAGAAGATGCCTGAAACAGCATGACCATTATAATGCTTTGTGCCATTCTAGTATTGACTTTTGCTAGTCCATCTTCAAAAATCAGTGGGCCTATTTGCTAACAAAGGTGAGTCATTCAGATACTGTTGAGGGGTTAATGCTTTATGACACACAACTGCAGGTTTAACTTTAGAGCTTCTTAGTGGAAGAGAAGCAGGTGTTAATGTCTGAAATTGTGTAGCCAGTTACAAATGGACCAAATAAGGCATCCCATAAGCAAATCTTCAACATAAAACTAGGGTTCACATGTTGTGATAAACCACTTAAAAATTAAAAGGTCTCAGTGTGAGTCTACCTGATTTATCATGCTCTTTATGCCATATGAAACATGCTGTATTCTCCTACTCAGCTGTTGCTATGGTTCCCACCATGGTTTTAGGTGTGGGACAGAAAGTCATCCCATCCTTTCTTCAGTGCTCCCTTTCCCTGGTGGCAATTTATGGCAACCGCTACGTCAGTGCTGGTATGAGACTCGCTCAAGAAAGGATTGCCACAGCTTTTGATGTGGATTCATATCAAAATCAATTTGACCCAGAAGGATACTTTGGAAAAACTACCACATTTGCCCTGCTAATAACATACAAGTATTTTTTTCAAGTTATCCTGTACAGCTTTTCACTTTCTTTGACTCTAAGGTGAGCATCCTTTTAATGGGAAACACGGATGCTACAGCTTTTCAGCATGTTTTCATCCCATTTGATTACCTATGTGAAAGCATACTGCATTTCTACATGAAAACTCTCATTTATACAGAAACAGTCTACCCAACTTGTAGATCAGACACTGGTGCTTGCTCTGCTTGAACTTCAATATGAGTCAAAGCGTAGCAGCCAGCAAATGTATTTATTTTGCTTCCAAGGCAAGCAGTAAAGCCTAAGACAGTTGCCTGTCGGTAACAGACCTGTTAGTATAGCAGTAAGCTGTGTTCCTGGAATTCTCAAGGTTACAGGGAAAAGACAAATAGCTCTATTCCATGTCAGCTGCTATCCAGAAAGATTTCTTAATTTTGCCTGAACACAAGCTCTGCAGGAGATGTGCTAACTCCTGCAGATCCTCTTGTGGGCGTTACTGCTAGAAAAAAAACCACAGAAAATTCATTCTACAATGCCATAGCACACTGGGAGTTAGAAGTACAGAAGGAAAGAAAAACAGCTTGTTTTTTTCAGACTGAAAGAATCATATTTTCTAATAAAGTACTTAGCCTTAAACCCAAAATCCTTTCAATGAACAACATTTCATGTCTCATGTATTCACTTTTTTAATGCTCTAGTCTTGTTTGGTATCATCATTCTCGGAAACACCTATTTTTCCAGAAAGGAACATTATTACCATCTTCTTCTCAAATCTCTAATTAAATTGTATATTTGTTACAGTTTAAGCATTAATGTGTATATAAATTGCAGTTCACTAAAAACACCATGGCATGACAGTTTCTTAGAATCTTACCATAATCAAAGTATGCTGACCAATATAGAAAATAAATATGTAGTTGCTTGCTTCCAAGCACTGCAGGTTTGAGAAATCATGTGATTACAGGAAATATCTGGCTTTTATAAAAAATGTAAGGTCTGAGCCCTCTTGATATTGGAGAAAAGGCCTAAAAATATGATGAGGTGCAACTAAATGGTGCACAAACTAGACTAAATAAAATGAGGAATACTGACACTGCATTGTAGGAGCACTAGTACCACATACAAACTGTCATATTGAGCTGCTCATTTATGTTGGGGTCATTAAGTTGAATGTTTGAGAATATCCTCTACACAAGTATAACTCTAGGGCCAACACAGAAAGACTTAAATCTTTAAAATGAAGCTTGCAGCCAGCCTCACATGTCAAAATGTGAAGCCTGGAGCTGCAGAAGGTTAACAGCCTCTATGTTCTTTGAGTCTTTGATGTTTATTAAATAGAGTGAGTTTCATAGAATTAGTCCTCTAAAATTGCTGTCTCCTTTAGCTGGTCTCTTTCTCCAGCTTAGTCTTCTGTTCCTGTGCTTTGATAATTCTGTTCACAGAGCAGCCTCATGAAGCATGCAAGAAATGTGCATATAATAAAACTCTCTTGAGCAGTTGCTTGGTAACTCTATGTGTTAAAATGCTTCTAATATTGAAGAGATACATGGATTACAACAATAAAAATACAGAGATACAGCAGGGAATCACTAACAGCTGTTTGGGATTTAACACCCACGTCCAGATGCTTGAAAAAAACATATTGTACTAATAAGTAATGGATTATTAGCTGTTTGAGTAATTACTTTGGATTCAGCATAACGATGATTTTTCAAAAATCTTTTGCCTTTTTTCATACTACCTAAAGCATAATTATAGAA
This sequence comes from Geospiza fortis, assembly GCF_000277835.1. Classification (NCBI taxonomy): domain Eukaryota; kingdom Metazoa; phylum Chordata; class Aves; order Passeriformes; family Thraupidae; genus Geospiza; species Geospiza fortis. Next base: position 3,401,665 of record NW_005054318.1, on the reverse strand, counting down.
TTTATCTCCAGTTATTGTACTGGATCCTTGCCTGGCTCTGGAGCTTCCGTGGAAGCAGACACAGTCTGTGATGGAGCACATGACCAACTCTGCAGGGTGGGGTTAGGACAGACCCCTGAGAGATCAGGCACCTGCTTTCTAATCTATGCTCCAAAGACTAACAAGGTATGTTTGTACTAACCTGAACAGATCAGTCAGGAAAGATTAGAAGGATGTTGTACACTTGTGGCCAATATATTATTGCAAATTAAAAAAATAAAAATGCCTAAACTGGAGAGGCCTAACTAACTTTCTAACTTTTGAACTACTCATTTGCTGAGACTTCAGCACCAACTTCAGTTTTTTATGGAAGATACCATTTTATGTTGTTTATTAACATATTTGTAAAAATATCCAATAGAGGTTTCTTCCCCAAAAGTTCATTATCTTCTGTGTTGACATATCTGACAACTGCAATAACAACAGTAACACAAAAAGTATTCCAGTCCTCTTTTTAAAGACTTTCCCACAGGTCATTACTCCTAACTAATCTCCAATGGCTTTGTCCTAGTAGAAGATTAAGTTTCACAATGGGAGGATAACCTTAATGTCTACTGACACTTTTGGGGAGAATGGGTGGTGGTGGTACTTCCAATTTGGGTTTGATTTTTGGATTTGATAGTATGAAATATTACTGTTTGAATAATTTTTTTCCATTTTTGTCAGTTATGATGAACACATATTTAGTGGCAAGCATAGCCACAGAAGCCAGCTGAATGAAATCCCTGAACTCACTCTGCTAAATGGACAGAAAGGATAGGTACCTGCTCCTAATGCACTCCATCATTGTGAGCCACATGGCTCAAACAAAGAGGATGAGTTATATTTTGAAAATGCGCATATGTGTGGTCTCAACTCAGGCCCCCAAACACGTGGTTTGGGATGTCCCACTCTGCCCAAGCACCTGCACCCTGTTGACAATTGCAGCACACGTCTTGGCATGTCATGCACTGTTCTGTAGCAGCAGCTGGAGGCTTCTCTAGGCTAACTCAAATGGCCAGGAATGCTGAGGCTCAGACAGCTGAATTGTCTGTTCTCTCTCTGTTTTGGATAGAAAGCAAATGTTTTGGGCTTGCGTGACAGTGTTCTCATAGCAGAGGGTCCAATAGGGAGGGCTCCTCGGAGAAGCTGCCTGGAGTTTCCTCACATCCAACAGAGCCAAGGTCAGCAGCTCGAAGAGGGACCCACTGCAGGCCAAGGCCAGGGCAGTCGGCAGTGGTGGCAACAGCTCTGTGATATCATATCTTAGAAGGAAAAACAAACTTATTGGCCAGAAGCAATTGTGGACATAGAAGAATGGAGTGGAGTGAGAACACATGAGAGCAACAAGCCTGAAGATCCCAAGGTCGGTGCAGAAGGATGGGTTCTTCAGGCAGAGATTCTCCTGCAGCCCTCAGTGCAGCCTCTGGTGAGGCAGCTGTGCCCTGCAGCCCAAGGAGATCCATGGGGGAGCAGAGATCCACCTGCAGCTCATGGAGGACCCCACAGTGGAGCCATGGGTGCCTGAAGGAGGCTGTGACCCTGTGGGAAGCCTACCCTGGAACAGGCTCCAGGCAGGACCTGTGGCTCTGTGGAGAGAGGAGCCCACACTGGAGGACATTTGCTGGCAGCACCTGTGACCCCATGGGAGACCCATGCTGGAACAGCCTGTTCCTGAGGGACTGCATCCCTTGGGAGGGATCCACTCTAAGGACCCTCTCACAAGGAGCTGCAGCCCATGGGAAGCTCTCATGTTGCACAAGTTCTTGGAAGCCTGTCTCCTGTGGGAGGGACCCCATGCTGGAGCAGAGGAAGGACTCCTCTCCCTGAGGGGGAAGCAACAGGAGAACCACAGCAAGAGATAGAAGTCAGGAAAAATATATAAAATTAAATGCATAGAGAGTCAAGTGAAATTGGTGTGATGGATGGCAGTGTTGTGTAGATGTGATAAAAGTTTTATACCATAGACAAAACCTCTCCCTTCTATCTCATGTACTTTTTCCAGAATTAATTATCTGATTACTTTAGGGTGCTTTCTTGTCTTTTATTACAAAAGAAGTTGTGATACCACTGGAACAAGTGAATATTATGAAGAAAAATAATTTCAGTTTTCTTCATTTTTTTTCACAGAAATGTAATGTCAGTAATATCAGAATTATAAGTATGCTTTCACCTGTCCCCTTTTCTGACATTTAGTAATTATCCTTTCCCATTTCACTGTTGATATTTTATTCTCTATTGATAAATAGTGCAATTGCAATTCCATCAGCATTAGGCCTTCCATAATGCTGAATAGGGTGTAACATAGTAGACAACAAGAAATAGAGGCCAAGATGATGTGGCTGAAGGGTAAAGGAAAGACAGAAATATTAAGCAATACTTACCTGTCACATGTAGTCGCCCTTTTAGAGGAGAGGTGCTATGCAAATGCAGAATACTACAGCAAAAAGAAGTAATCTTAGCTGTCTGAACTCTCATAACAATTAAAATTTATTTACTCAAGCAAATAAGAAAATCAAGATTTAGTGCGCATTTACAGAGGCACAAAAATCTAACTTTTTGTAATATTCTTCTGCATGTTAACAGTTAAAATACTCTACTGCTCCATTTTAATGCTTCTTATAATGGAGTCCAATAATGTTATGTATACTAGAAGTTATGGACCAGATAATGAGACTATATAGAGAAAAACCCAACTTTGTTCTAAGACTACTGAATTTTTATCTGGAGCTGCTAGAGCTCAAAGATATTTAATGAAAGTATTTTCCCTTTATGGATCAAGTGATGAGAAATGCATCCTTGCACAACTCATTTTACGAAAGAGATTGCTTACATTATAATATATAGACTTGACTGCCACAGATATAGCTTTTATTTGCTGGGCAAAGCTAATTCCTATATAATTGTCATTAGAGCAATCATAATATAGTAACAATAATTAGATATTTTTTAGTTTTAAAGTTATTGTCAAATAAAAACCCCTACCTTTGGTAACTTTATCAGCCAGATAGAATAAAGGAATACATATCATTATAGTAACTATCATAGGTGGTTATACCTTAATAAAATACTTTGAATGTAGAATCCTAAAACTCTAGACTAGATTTGCTTTAAAGGGACAGTGAAGATCATCTAGTTCCATCCCCTGCCATGGGCAAGGACACCTTCCAAGGACACCAACCAGGCCAGGTTGCTCAAAGCCCCATCCAACTGGCCTTGAACACTGACAGGAATAGGGAATTCAAAACTTCTCTGAGCAACCTGTGCCAGAGTCTGATCAATGCCATAATAAAGAATTTCTTCCTTGTGCCTGATGTAAACCTGCCCTCTTTCAGTTTGAAGCCATTTCCCCTTATCCTATTGCCACGTGTCCTTTGAAAAGTCCCTCTCCAGCTCAATAGAATCCCCTTTAGGTACTGAAAGGTGCCATAAGGTCTTCCAGAAGCCTTTTATTCTCCAGTTGGAACAACCCCAACTCCCTCAGCCTGTCTTCATAGGAGATGTGCTCAAGCCTTCTGAGCATCTTTGTGACCTCATCTAGACTTGCTCCAACAGATCCATGCCCATGTTATGCTGAGAACTCCAAAGCAGGACACAATACTCCAGGTGAGGGCTCATGAGAACCTTGACCCACTGGTCACAGTGCTCATCACAGACTCTTTGAGGCTGGAAGAGATATTCAAGATAATATAGTCCCATGTCAACCCAGCACCAACAAAATCTCCCTTAAACCATATCCCCAAAGGTCACATCCAGACACCTCTTGAACACTTCCAGAGATGGTGACTCCCCCATCTTCCTGGGCAGCTTATTCTAGTGTCTAACCCTCTCAGTGATTCTCCCCCACATTATCTATTCTAAACCATATAATCCTTTGATACAGCCCAGGAAGTGGCTGGCTTTCTAGGATGTGAGTGCACATGTCCAGGTTTTCATCCACAAACACTCCCAAGTCCTTTTCCCCAGGGCTGCTCTCAGTCCATTCTCTACCCAGGCTGTACTTGTGCTTGGGATTGCCCTGGGCCAGGTGCAGGACCTTACACTTGGCCTTGTTGATCCAGCTTCATGAGGTTTGCACAGGTGTTTGATCACATCACACAGCCTGGTGTCAGTGTCATTAGCAAACTGGCTGAGGTTGCACTCAATATATTTATAAAAGTATTTTCATTACATGATTACAGAAAATGCAAGGACTATTTATTGATTGTATGGTCAATTTTATTTGTGAATAGTTGACAAATATTCCGCTTGTGGTTGTTTTTTATTGTCATATTTGCCAAGTTTTGAGTTGTTTGCGTCTACTTTTTCATCAGTATGCCATGTACAGTCATCAGGTAATTATGGCTTGGTTGTCTAGATAAAGATATTTGTAATGACACAGAGAAGGGAGATTTAATTAACAGTCCATAAATCATATAATTTTGCCAATGTGATATAGTTACACTGGAAGGCTTTGAATCTTAATTTCTATACACACCAAGTCAAGTTTCCTTCTCTTTCCTCAATCACCAATTGTTTTGGTACTATGACAGATAATAATAAATTGTGTACTTATAGTAAAAGGCTCTGAACAATTTCATTGCTGGTTTTACCTTCATAATTTCACACCTTCATTTGCAACTTAAAATGTTAAGAAATTTCACAGAAGGTTTCCTTGCAAGTTTTTAGTTGGATTACTCCCGCCTGCAACAAATTTGCATACATAGCAACACGGGAAACTCTTCTGGTTTGTGCATGTTTGTTTATTTGGTACACTTCAGATGGCTGCAGACAGAGAAAGAAAAAAAACAGAAAATATAACCCCAAAGAATGGAAAATTCAGTATTATCTTTAAAAGTCATACAGGATGTCATTTTTATTTCTGCAGTAGAAGCCAAAGAGTTCATTTGACATTAACTGATTATTTCTAAGCACGTTCTCTCTTTCACTACAAAGCTATGTTCCTATTTTCTCTAATACTTAGCCTGGCTAGGGTCTAACTAAGCTTAGGAAATCTTGAACATTGTTTTAAACAGAGCAGAGAATTCCATAGCCAACCTACAGTATTAACTTTGGTCTTTCTAGTCCTGATTATGTGCATTAATCATAACATTATCACTATTCTTATAGGCACTTTCTCAGAATTAGGTCTGTCTGAAAGGTGTCAAAACTGTTAATTAAAACCAGAGATAATCATAACAATCTGGGATCTTTGACAGAGCTGCCACCCCCTCCATCACAACCCTTTTCAGAGGGAACTGCTGGGAAATGTACTATGGTTCTGCAAGAAACATTTCATCTACAGAGGAAAGAGAAATCATAAATCTTTCTTCATATTTGTCAAGGAGCATAATTGCTTTTTTCTTTTTATTTCTTCTGCAATGGTCTGTATATCCATGATATCTGACATTGAAGCTGTAAGTCATTTATCAAAGACAGAAAGAAATTACAGGAAAGGAAGTAGGACAACATTCTAGCATTAGAGTGTTAATAGATGGATGTTTTCTGTAGTTTGTGACAAATTTACTGAATAATACGGGAAATAATTCATGTTTCCTTGGTTACAAATTTCTCTACTTAAGGCATTAGAATTTGAATGTCGAGTGCAGACTACAAGAATACAGGTTAATATAGTCCAGACTGAATTTCTGGATCTCCTTCCAGAACAGGATAAAAATCTATTTATGTGTTGAATCCCAGTCAGATTCTTCATAAATCAGAGGTCTAATATTTGAGATTGAAAACATGATCATCCCCCTGTCTCAGGCAGCAGGATCATTTTGCTATAACCAAGGAAGTAGCCAAACTGGCAAAATAAATTGTAAATCTTCAAGTCCCACTCATAGTGTCCAGAACAAGCATATCATGAGCACCAGCAATAGTGAACCAAATTAGAAAATAACAACAAATCAAAACTCATATTGATCTGATCTTCAGCAAGGTTTTCTTTAGCCAGTACTAAAGATAAGGACACTCAAGTGTGTTGGGGTACTGGGATAACAAAAAGTGTCTGAAAAATAGCTCTACGGAGGAAAGTCCCCCAGCAATGGTCCAGGACTGGGGATCATCTCTTCATCTGGGGGGCTCATGGAGCAGGAAAGAGCCCCATGAAATCCTCCCAGCAGGAACCTACTGCTCAGTACCAAGGCTCCCAGCAGGACAAAGAGGTTGTGTACCCCTGTTGTGTACCCATGTTGTGTACCCATGTTGTGTACCCATGTTAACCCAATTGGTTTCTCTTCCCCACTGCACCATCTCCACCACAGCCCAGGGAAGTAATCTCATTAACAAAACTGAAAATATCTGTGATTTAAATGCTATAGTATCCAATTATATTTACTGTCCACAGAGTTATTTGTGTTCATGTTTGACAAATGCAGGGTCTGATGTACTTAGGAAAAGGGGAGTCAGTGGAAGCAAATCTAATACAACTGCAAGCTCTAGGGTCTTAGAGACAGAAATGAATGGTTATTTACCACTTTGATCCTCTTTGGAGATGAATACTATTGAAAAACTCTCAGATCTGAGTGAGGAATCTGCAAGGGAAATGTGCTGACACTGTGACTGCTTGCACTTCGAGAGAAAGAAAAGACAATTTAGAAACATCTTTTCATGTGTCTGCTTGCATTAGCATGATCTGTTCAATACAAACTCAAAATTTTCCACTCTTTTGCATAGAAATGATTTTAATTATTTTTTATTTAAATGCAAAAATCTTAATGAAAACTTTCTCAGATTCTACTTGACTTAGATAAGGTATATAATTAAGCAGGGAAAAAATGCCAAATTAAATAGAAATTATCAGTGTGATGGAAAGCAATCTGCCTTTTACTTATCTAGCTGACCCTTCCGTGTTGGCTGAGCACTATCTCTGAGCCTCCAGTATCTTATTGGCATTTGTAACCTCACACAGGGAGCAGTAATTTGCAGTAAATCTCCTCACACAGGGTTACATTCAGAGTGAATTCTTATCTGAACGGTGCAGTGAATACTGATGATAAAATACCAAGCTTTCATGCTTGCCAATAAGAAACCAACAATTTCACAACTTCCTTCCAAAAGATAAAGGCAAAATCAACAAGTAGGAGGAAAAAAAGAAAAAAAAAAGAAGTAGAGCTGAAAGATTAGTACCAAAGAAAAACCAATGAAAACCAACCAAGCAAGCAAAACAAAACACAACCAATAAATAGATAATTACTTAAAACACAACAATGTTCTTTTGTTCTTGGTTCCCTTTTTTTCTTAGTTATTGACATGACAAATCAATCCTCTAGCAGCACATATACTGCCATTCTTTTTTGGTTTCCAACACAAACAGAAGACCAAGTGTCTTTTTCTGATCCCACTAAGAAGCAACTCAAATATTCCTCATTTCTTTCTGCAGTGAGGGAATGTGACATGAAAGCAGAAGCTGATCTAGTGCTATTCAGTTTAATCTTATACAAAACCTGATTGCTGTTAATGAAATATTTGCAAGTCTTCTCACAGAATAATTTTCACCTAGAGAATATTATTCTTCTAGAAAAACATTTCCAGGAGTACATTTTCCCTCTCTTCTCATTTGCAACATCTGTGCAAATGAAATAGATCAGGCACGTTTGTGATCATGATGCAGTCCATGTCCTTACAGCTGGTCTTCCTTATTTCCACAAAACAGAGGGTTCAAACCCAAAATTTCTATTGCTCATGGTCCTGGCATGTGCTGACCTTGCAGCACATCCAGGCACTGTCTCAGGAAGCAGTGAGCTGGAGCAAGACCTGTGGCACAGATCCTACTGGTTTAAGAGATGGAATAATCACATGATAGAGTGACAGAACTCGGGTCCATTCCCTGCTCAGTTTACCAGCACAGAAGCAACAAGGCCAACTATGTTTTTTGTCAGAAAAAAACCCTAGAATTATCTGTATTGTCTATTCTCTGTAGAAGAATAGAAATAGAAATATTTATGCAAATATGCAAAACTCCCTAGTTTTCATTAGAAAATTATTTGGAAGGCTCTTATGAACCCTTTTAAGACTTCTGTTACATTGTTTCCTCCATGATTCTACTATATCTGCTCCAGAGGGAAGGAAGGGTCATCCAGCAAGCGGGAGTGGCATTTAAACTATTGAACACTTCTAACTGAAAGTGTCATTCATGCTTAATTTCATATTATTTCTGGTTTGGGGAGAAGGAATGACCATTCAGCATACAAATCCTATTTTTGTGTGTGTATGTAGGATGTGCATCAAATTTCAAATGTATTCAAAATTGCTGACACCAACTTGTGTAATATGTTGACATAGTCTTGAACCCATTTTACAGACCATGAAGTCTGATACTAATAATTCCTTCAATAACATAACTTTACCAGTGTAATCTGTGACTTCACTTCAAGTTGTAACATGTTTTTAAAGGAAGTCTGGTGTAAGGGAAATTACTTCCTGCAGATGAACATTCCTGATGTCTTTATTCTGCAAACATCTAAAAATGCAGTGTGTAATCTTGGCTCCTCTATAAATAACAAGCATTTTATCCTTCAGCTTCATACAGCCAAAAATCCACCTGTTACATTGTAAGTGTTGAAGTGAGCTCCTACTATTCGATGGACAGGTTTTATAGTAAACAAAATTCTGATTAGTCTTGATATAATTGTAGACAATTTAAAGGACCTATATTAGGATTGCAGAATTTATCTATTCCCCTCCATTCAGGGTATGACAAAACTCAGCTGATCTGAGTTGCAAATATTTTCTAACTCTCTCTATTTAACTTGTAAATAAATTATCAGAAATTTTGAAAGTAGCTCTATTTATTGGAGCAGACACAAGAAAGAATCTTTATTCAACGTACTAAATCCACTATTACTTTCATCCTGTCAAAATTATTGAATAGAATTTACTAAGAAATACAAAACAAATACAAGCTATACAAGCAAATTTACTTAAAATACAACTTTATGTGTGATAGACGGATACTTTGCAGTTATATTAAACAATAAGATAATTATTCTGTTGTTCAAATTCATTGTTTTCCCCACCTACTGTAGTGTTTCTGCTATGTTATAATTCTAAGATTTTATAGATAATTTAAGTGGATTACACACTGAAAAGCCCCAGGCAGAAATGTCATTTGCATTCACTGCTATACTGGGAAAATGATGAAGAAAAATACAACTGGAAGCTCCTTCTAATTCAAGGCAGAAGCTTCTGATGCTATATGCTGTAACAGCAAGGGATTTCCAGAATTATGCACTCTTGACAGGAAAATGCTTTAAAGTTCTCCATCTTAAAAAGAAGTATGCAATAAAAGCACAGAGTAACGACTGGCGATGATGTATTGTATTTATATTATATTCAGGAAAGTTTTGCATTAAAGAACATATTAGAAATTCCAGTGGCTCCTGTAAATGGCTGAAATGAATTTATTAAACTCTTCTGTAGGAAAGAACCTAATTGAGTTGGAAATGCTTGGGAATTTAGGTGTTTGAGGGTTTTGGTATTTATAGCTGCTAGTATTCTGAATGATAGCATCTCCTCCTCCAGATTATCATACCCATTATGACTGAAGTGCACTTGCAAAACCATTTAGAAATGATACTTCAGGAAAATCACTGACTCTTTCTAGAAAATGTTGCTGACAGTTAAGTGGCCTTCCCTATCATCTGTGATTTCCATGACTACTTTTTCAAACATCCATTCTGCTTGAAAAGATCCTTAAGAAATGGTATTGGACAATTGTGTAAAATTTTTTAGAGTTCATAATTAAGGGGTCACACACAGAATCAAACACAAAATCACTAGGTTGGAAGAAACTTTCAAGATCATCAAGTCCAACCCATCCTCTTATACCTCAACTAAACTCCGGCACCGAGTGCCACATCCAGTCTATTTTTAAACACATCCAGGGATGGTGGCTCCACCACCTCTCTGGGCAGACAATTATTGGAGTTATGTCCCAATATTGCCGGATGGAATGTGCCTGGGCTCGTCTGACCCTTGCTGCTTGACCAAGGGCGGCAGCTGTGGTGGTTTCACCTCAGAGACACCTTTGGCTGGCTGGATGTTGCAGCTGGCACTTGGGACAAGTCCAGGCAAGCAGGAACTCAGGTTTACCTCTGGTGGAAAGGCTTTAGGCAATGGTGAAGGCAAAGCAGACCGGTCCTGCTGGAGGGTTTGATCCAGAGCTTTATTCCTAGCACACTGACCTCTGAATGCTGCAACAGCTCCAACAGAATGAAGAACCACGTGGTTGCCGTGTCTTTTAAGCCCGGGGACAGGGGGAGGGAAGGGGTAGGTGTCCCACCAAGCAGGTGGGAGGGGGGAAGTCTCAGGGGACAAGTGACATCTGTATGACCCAATGTCCCCAGGGCTGAGAGGCACCTTTTGAACTTCACCGATCATACGACATCCTTGCTGGCATACCAAGATTGACAGACAGCTATCAGCAGGAGGCAAGGGGAGGGGAAGGGAGAAGGTGTTGGCACACCTGTGAAAGGAACTGGGATGGCTGAAACAGGGTACTACATCACACTGCAACAGACAATTCCAGAACTTTATCACCCTTTCTGTAAAAAACTTTTTCCTAATATCCAACCTAATATTTAACCCTTGGTGCAGCTCAAAACAGTGTCCTCTTGTTCTGTCAGTTGCTGCCTGGAAAATGAGACCAACCCCCATCTGGCTACAGCCACCTTTCAGGAAGCTGTAGAGAGTGATAAGGTCACCCCTGAGTCTCCCTTTCTCCAGGCTAAACAAAGCCAGCTCCCTCGGTCATTCCTCATAGGGTTTGTGTTTCAAGCCCCTCACCAGCCTCGTCACTCTCCTCTGGACGCACTCAAGCATCTCAATGTCCTTCCCAAACTGAGGGCCCAGAACTGGACACAGCACTCAAGGTGTGCCCTCACCAGTGCTGAGTACAGGGGAAGGATGACCTCCCTGCTCCTG
>NW_005054318.1:3381231-3390732 GCF_000277835.1 Geospiza fortis | reverse complement strand
CCAGGAGCCATTGGCCTTCTTGGCCACCAGGGCACACTGCTGGCTCATGTTCAGCTGGCTGTTGACCAGCACCCCCACGTCCCTTTCTGCCTGGGCACTGCCCAGCCACACCGTCCCCAGCCTATAACGTTGCAGGGCGTTATTGGACCAAAATCCAAAACTCAGCACTTGGATTTATTAAACTTGATCCTATTGGACTCTGCCCATCCATTCAACCATTCCAGGTGTCTCTGCAGAGCCCTCCTACTCTCCAACAGATGGACACATGATCCCAGCTTAGTGTCATCTGCAAATTTGCTAATGAAAGACTCCAAACCCTCATCCATGTCATCAATAAAAATATTAAACAGAGCTGGTCCCAGCACAGACCCCTGAGGGACACCCCTGGTGACTGGCCCAGCTGGATGCAGCATCTTTCACCACCACCCTCTGGCCTGGCCATCCAGCCAGTTCCTAACGCAGCACAGAGCGCTCCTGTCCAAGGCCGTGGGCTGCAGCTTTTCCAGGAGTGTGCTGTGGGAGACAGTGTCAATGGCCCTGCTGAAGTCCAAACAGACAACATCCATAACCTTTCCCATATCCACCAGGCAGGTCTCATGGTCATAAAAGGAGATCAGGTTGGTCAAACACAACCTGCCCCTCCTAAAACCCCTGCTGGCTGGGTCTGATACCCTGGCCATCCTGTAAGTGCTGCGTGATGACACTCAGTATAAACTGTTCCATAACCTTACCTGGTACTGAGGTCAGGCTAACTGGCCTATAATTACCAGGATCCTCCTTCCCACATGTTTTATGAATGGCAGTCACATTGGGCAGCTTCCAGTCATCTGGAACCTCACCAGTGAGCCAGGACTGCTGGTAAATGATGGAGAGTGGCTTTGCAAGCTCATCTGCCAGCTCCCTCATTACCCTGGGATGGATCCCATCTGGTCATTCAGGTTTGAAAGACCTTCAGCACCCATTCACCCATTCTGTCCTATCATTTTTCTTTTTCTCTCCAACCCACATCAAGAACATTCCTGTCACTGAGATGTTGGAGGATAAATAATAGTTGAAAGATATTGCAATTATATTTCTTTTTGTTGCATATAAGAGGATAATAAAATTAACATCTAGCAGAGAGAATTACTTGGAAGAACACCATATGCCTTAAACACAGACTAAGAAAGATGAAGATGGAGAATATTTTGAGGAACTTGAATAAAAGAATGTCCATCTCTCACTGAAGAGATATTTTTCAACAAGAACACCCACTATAAATCTAGGCAAAGGAGAACAGAAGTGAATTCTCTCACCTTTTACTTGCCAGAAGAGTCTAGATACCTTTTCCCCCACAGATAAAAACTTTCCTGTGTTTAATTTTGTCTATGCTATTCTAAATTTTAACAAGTAAAAATTTTTGCCAAGCCAAGAGATGAATGCTGCCATTTCATTCCAATAAGTTTAGGATTCAGTTATTGTTTTTGAAGTGGGAAAATATGGTGAAAGCATACTGAAAGTCTTATTCTGTGTCCTAAAATAACTGCACCTTCATTTCCAGATGAAGTCCAAACTGCAGACTATTAAAAATATATTGTAAACCTTACATTATTATTGGGCAGAAATGCTTTGGCTTCTTCCCCCATGCAGAGAAAAAACACCTGTGAGTCAGAAGAAGGGAGTCTCAGCAGAAGCCTCTTGTACAGATACAGCTGCACTGAGCATGTTATAACTGAGTGACAATAAACATCAAAACAAGGAGGTTTCATTCCTCATAAGCTCCCAGGTGCTCTGCAGAGCTAGGTGCACCTCCAAATTTAATGTGTCTCTTCTTTTTATAAAAACATTGTCCTTTATAAATATAAATAAAATATAGTAAATACATTCCTAATTTCAGGACTAGATTGGCTCTTTAATTGATTTCTCTGTGTAAAAATTATTTGCCTTTCCATAACAACATGCATCACAATCTTATAAGGTCTTGTACTTCAGAGAAAAAAAAATCACAAAGGTTTAGAAACTAAACACCTCCAAGGTAATGTGCTGGTAAATCCAGAATAGCAAAATATTTAGTTATTGACAGCAATTCTTGTCCTTGAAATGTCAGTATTTTAGGCTTATTCACTGTAGGAACCAAAGAAATTGGCAACTAGTTATTGTTCTTTGTTCCGTTTCCATAGCAGCAACAGTAATAAGTTGGGGTGGTTTTATAATTTTTTTATTTCATTTTTACTCCTTTTCCCCTTTACAATACTGGAAGTTTCTGGAAATTAGAATGTATCTATCCCCAAACATACAGTCGCTCTACTTCTGCCTAGGAGGAGCTGTGTTACAGCAAATATTGTTTTAGTATTTACAGGTGTAGAGAGTTTGTCACTGTATTGTAATGATCTTATGTAGTGACACGTTAAAGTTTGCTGCTTATGAATCTACCACAATGCAAACATTCTCCCAGGTGCTAATTAATGTTCCAGTTTCCTTTTCCCCCTGTGGCAAGGAAGGAGCGTTGTTGTCCCATATTGTATCGCAGGAAGAAATTGAATGAGATTGTGCAGCTTTACAGCCCTCTCCAAAATGCTACCTGATGAAACTCAACATGTGACAGCAGTGCCCTCAGCCTGGCTCCTGCAGAGCATGGCTAGTGATGCTCAGCAGTGTTCCTGTTCCACGTGGAGCTCCAAGGTGAGTAACATCCTCTGCCCAGACTTTTATGGAAAAGAATTCAGGCCACAGTGTTGTGTCTGGCAGTCAGATCCATTGGCACAGGGTAGAGTACAACAGAGGATTAGTATTTGCAACAGCTACTGACATTAAAGACCCACTCAGGGATAACCTGCAAGTTAATATGTAAATAAATTAATCAAAGCTGGGAAAGGAATAGGATGGGCCTCTGGATATAAATATTCTGTCTTTTCCATATAGAACAAGAGATTCTGTGCTCCTCTCCAAAACCAGTCGACTCAAGTCTATGAATTTTTCTTATATTGACTAGCACCTAATTATGTTAAAGAAATAAAAAAACAACTGTGTCTGGGTTAGAGGCAAGAACATCACTGCATAGTTCTGGGAGAACAGTCTGTAATTAGGAAGAGAAAAGATTTTGTATGATTTCATATCTCTGGTATATATTTCAAAACTTAAACCACATTATTAACTGTAGTATAACTTATTGAACCCCAGCATGTGCCTTCCTCAAAGCAGCCCTGCAGCTTTGAAGTGCTTCAAAACACAAGCTTAATACCAGCAGCTTAGGGAGTGGTATCAGGAGGGCTATTTCAGTGAAAAACAAGCAGCTCATATCTTCCCTTCCTCTGTGGAATCCAAAACACATCCTGCTTCAGTGAGTAATTTCCCTGGAGCTAATGGCTTTATTGACAGATGCAACTCCATCAATTCGTCTGGTTTATTGAAATGGGTCATATAAGCCAAATGTATTATATACACTTAAATTGAAAATTTCCTAGTTGTATTTGTGTAATAACTTATATGAATGGTCACATACTCTGTAGCCATGGTTTAAAAGGGGATCAGGAGAAGGCATTTGGCATCACTACCTTCAAAGGATCATGCTCTGAATGAAATCTGGGTAAGAGCTGATTGCTTGTAGAAAGAAGGAGAAACAAAGCTCATGTCAAATCTCAAGTACTGTTATTAAATACTGGTAACAGGTAACTTCAGATGTGTCCTGTTCATTGGGATGGGAACTCTCATGCAAATAAGTCACCACTGTAAGTATGAGTTCAACAGACTGTTCTAATTTCACATCAGTGTTGGAGCTGTGCACTGGGGAAAACAACCAATGCTCCTCATTCTTTTGAAAGTCAGACCTATGCAAAACATTTAACTCAGAGGTCTTGACTTGATATTATTTATTCAATTTTTTTTTTGCTTTTGTTGTGACATCTTTATCTGCTATAAGCAACTTTACTATCATGGGTTGTAATGTCAACACAAAATATCTTTTAGCTGGCAGAGTTCAGTCCACATGGAAGTAATTGAATTTAGACAATGAGTGGTCAGATTTCCCCAGCTACCTCCTGCCTTGTGTAATCATCAGTCTAAAGAGAAAATCCTGGTTTAGAACTTCTGACATTCCAGCTCAGAGATGGGAATTGAGAATTCATTTGCAATTCCTGATTGTGAAGCCAGGATTTTGCGGAGTGCTGCAGATGTGGAAGAAATATGACTGGGTTAAAGACTTTTGTGGTATCTTGCAGGTAAAAAGGAGAAAAGCCATGCGTTAGCTATTCAATGAGCAGTTCTATTTTCAAGACAAGAGGTGTGTGTAATTAAAAAATAAATAGCCAATGCCTCGTCAGCTGTTCTTAGATCAAATTCTAATCTATAAAAAAGGAAAAAACACATTTGGCACAGTAACAAAACTATTCCAAAATTTCCTGACAAACTGTATTTCCTAATGTCTACAGTTTTGGTTTTGCATCTTTTTTCCTCTTTCATTAGCTTACAGGAGCATTTATTTATATTTAATAAAAACTTAGGAAAAAATTGTGGAGAAATTAATGCATTTCCATGTATAAACTAATGATAATTTCAAAAATTATAACAAATATGCAGCTACCCAAAATTGAAAGTCACATAATTCTGCAGATATTTTTAAATAAAATTAACAATAAACTCATCACATGCAGTCAATAGAAAGGCAAGGGCAAAGAAGACATATGCCTTGCAGGTAACACCAAGTGCATGGGAAGAGAGTTCATCCCTTTGGTAACTCAACCCAGCCTCCACTCAAAACCTGCTTCTTGCTTTGTGCTTGTATGCCTGGCTTGGGTTTTGCTGCTGTGCCCATTTTGGCCTGCAGCAAAAGAACAGCCCACACTTTGTCCTCCTTCCAAGCCTTGCTGCTCTGCTCCATTGCTTATTTCATGCTCAGATCTGAACAAAGGGACAGAACCAGTTGTTTCCTTGTTATAACAGGGCCCTACTCTCATTCATATTTCCCAGAAAAAATTTATCCCACTGGAAAAGATAAGATTAAATTTTCCCATTTCTTTCAGCAATTTCATCACAAATTAAAACCTTTCTAATGCAGCAAAGCAAAGAAATAAAACCCAAACCCTTTCACATGACAGGTGCTTTGGAGGTCAGATATATGGCTGACATATTTCCTTGGTCTCATTTAGTCTTTAGCAATGAATTTCAATATCAAGTATTACTAAAATGCTGCCCTTACACAAATCAACAAGAAGTAGGAGGAACATCCAAAAGGCTGAAGAATTCTTCTAGAGGAGGAAGTGCTGGGGTGAGACAGGACTAACAGAAGCTGTGAAACAGAAAATGTAAAAGGAAGAAGGGGAAAAAAACTAATCCCACCCCATGAAAGAAAATAAAATAAAAGGCAATATTCCTCACTATAAATGTGACAGTAGATATAAACTCCCTCTTCCTAGGAACCCTTCTGGTAAGAAATGTAAAGACATTTAATAATATTGATCTCAATATAAAAAAGCAATTTGTCTAACAGCACTGTCAGTTACACAGGCTCAGGGACTGTCCATCACAGCCTTTCCTGAGCACCCTGTTGGCTTCCTCTGACTTCAGCACAATTTTAACTGTATGTTTGTGCTCCCCAGCCCACAAGCCTCCCTGACTTGCACCAGATTTCTGGATTTATTTCATATTCAATCACCCAAAGTAACCAAGAATGCAAAATTTACAAGCAGCTCTGGTAACTGGAATCTACTTTGGCAATTCTTACACATCCAAATAGACACATTAAAAGCAGCAATTGAGCCACTCACATAAACAAAGATTACACATGATTTCAGGAGATGCTGCCAAAAATCCTGGGAGGATGCAGGCCTGTCACTTTTTCTTTCTAACTTCTACTTTTCAAATGAAAAGAACACAATGATAAAGGCAAGTGGGAATATTAAGGCATTAGGAGGACTGTGAGGCAGTGAAAGATAGAAGAATCTTGTCTTACAGAATAAATATCTCCACATTAAGTGTTGTTTTCTCTTCTAATTACATCCTAAATTCTCTTTTAATCACACTGGAAATGATCCAGTCCATTTATTACTTTGGGCAAATTTTCTCATTGCTCTTTCTCTATTTTTTAGGGTTTTTTTCCCTAAATACATAGCTGAGATTATTAATGTTCAGATTTTTTTTCCCCTTAGGAGTGAAAGATTATATTAGAGAAACAAAACAAAACAAAACAAAACAAACAACCAAACCAAACCAAAAAGCTCAACTACCATGAAGCCATTACTAAGAACAGACATTATTATCCAGTATGCAGCTTTTGAGTAAATTTGTGATTTATTTTGAAAAAGTACTTTTTCAAATTTGAATTTTCTTTTGAAATTTATTATTTGTACCATCCATTCCAAACCATAGGCACCAGAAATCTCAAAGCTGTAAGTGTTTATGCAGCTTGGCTGGGGAGACAAATTTGGTAAGCTTATGTAGCTTTGTATTTTTTAAAACACCACTGATATCAAAATTTTTGCAAGTTTTCATCAAAAAATCAATAAAAGTCTTTCAAGTTTCTTCAAATTTTTAGAAAGAAAGAGAAAGAATTATTTTGTGAGAGGTTAAGCCACATCATAGACTGAGTCAGAGATAGGTCAGAACTCAGAAATCTTGACTGTATTTCTCAATTTTTTCCATTTCTCTACCAAATGTTGCCTACAGGACTTCATAGCATTAGCAGGTTGTTTTTGGCAAAAGACTAAATGAGTTCTTGGTCACCTGTACTCAAGAAGGACCTTTGTCTTTAACTAGATCACAAAGAAGAGAGACTTTTGCCTACAAACTACATAAGGTTCTATCAGTTTTTCCTCAAGTAAAATTCCTTTTTGGTATATTGAATGGGTGAAATGAAATGACAAGCCCATCTAGTCTTTAATATGTAGCCTCATGCTAGAGCAATGTGAGGAAAAAGCTGAGGGCTTACTGACAGCAGTATAATCTCCCTAATACTGAGATTTATCTGGTCTGCAGAGAAAGAGGTGGCTGTGGTGCATACAAATGAAGAAGCAACGCATTTGGAAAGGTTGCAGTGAATCTGATCTCTCTGTCAGCAAAGCAGTGAGGCTGTTCACTAAACATCACAGCCTTCAGCTTGAGAAACCATGTATAGGAGGCAGAAAGAAGATAGCAGGAAAGATGAGTGAAGAGAAGAAGCAGTTGTGTTCTCTGTGACTGCTGCGATTAAAACACAATAGAGGAAACCATTCAAAGCCCAAAACTGTGACAGAAACTGGGTGCAAATTAAGCAATATGGACAATTGTGTTTGTGCTCTAGTGTGCCCTTGCTTCATGTAGTTTAGCTCTAGACTTGAATTCAATTTATTCAATACAGTTAAAAATTCACAAAGAGTTGCTTTGCCTGAAGTTCCTCCTGAAATTGCTCCATCTTTTCCAGAAACAGAACTGAAAGAGATGGGGCAACATTTCCAGTTCAGCCAAATTGTCACCATTTTTGGGCTACCACATTTCAAAACATAAAACTTACCTCTTTTTAAAAGATATATCTTGTGGATATTTCTCTAGCAGAGCAATTTCAACCCCTGTGGGCAGAGACCTTCCTTAGTTTCCCATTTATTTTACATGTAAAGTTCACAGGAAGCTGATTTGCAGAAACACCTTGTGTCAACCATTCCATGTATCAGGAATTCTGCAGGACCAGAGCTGACCAGTGATTGATTGATAGTGCACCTGTACTTGGCACTGGTGAGGCTGCACCTTGAATCTTGTGTTTGGTTTGGGGCTCTTTATGACAAGAAATATACTGAGGGGATGGAGCTGGTGAAGTGCCCGGAGCACAAGTGTGAAAGGAACAGCTGTGGGAGCTGGGGGTGTTTAGTTGTAGAGAGTGGTGAGGTCTCACCACTCTGAAAGGAGGTTGTAGTGAGGTGGGAGTCAGCCTGATGACAGGATGAAAGCAAATGGCCTCCAGCTGTGCCAGCATGAGCTAGACTGGATAGTAAGTAAAAATTCTTCATGGAAACGGACATCAAGCACTGGAACTGGCTGCCCACAGAAATGAGAGATTCACCATCTCTGGAGGTATTTAAAAGATGTGTAGATGTGGCATTTAGTTACGTGATTGAGTGGAGGACTTGGCACTGCTGGGGTAATGCTTGGACTTGATGACCTTTAAGGTCTTTTCCAACTTAAATTATTTATGATTCTATGCACTTCAATGCAGCTGTACATTGAAGTACCTAATTTTGTCCAGACCATGTTCATGGAATCATCAACTTTTGGTTTACTCTACATGTGATTAATAGAGGGGAGTAGAATGATACATACCCATTTTAAATTTTTTTCTTTATCTGGACCTCACAAATCTACAAGATCTTACACAAATCTCTAGTGATGAACAACACAATCCTCTATTTTCTAGCCTTTGGCACATGAATGTTTTATTCTCTTCAATGAAAGATCACATGGTTTATCATTTCTAAAAGGAGATTTTTTCAAAGAGGAAATGAAACTTGCTTTTACAGTAATGTGAAGAACAGCTGGAAGCAAATTGAAAGTTTCCCAGCTAGGAAAAGCTGTATCTGAAAAAACTAGCATCACATCACCCCATCACAAAAATGCCTCATTACCCTGTATTTCCCAAGTGCAATCAAAAGAATAATAAAAGCTCCCTGTTTGCCAAACTGGGATGTGCTGCATGCCATCTTCTGACATCAGAATGACAGCAAATATTTATTTCAACTGTAATGTCAGTGTTATCCCTTTATAAGTGAGCTGCAGGATCAGTATAGGATTGGTGTACAATCAATGATGAACTACAAACACTTGTTTCACTGAAATATCAGTAGGCCTTGGAAAATCTCTTTGACTTTTAGAAGACCTCTTTGACTCTTAGAAGATATTAAGAAAATTCTTATGCATGGTTACTATGAATGAAGGTGAGCAATTGTGTTCTAAATATTTGAAATGATATAAATTTTTACACAGTTTAAAGGTTTGTTTTTTAAATTTAAACTGCGGAAATCAAAAGAACTGATGATAAGAAAGTGGTAAAATTTAGGTTGTCATAGCAACTGAGCTCAGTGAGTAGAGAAGCCAGAAAAAGCTAATTATCTTTTTTTCTCAATGTTCTCAAAACCTTTAGGATAATTTTGTTCAGCAGTCAAATAACAGTGAATCCAAACCTAAAAAAAAAAAGAAGGAAAACAATATAATACAGGAAGAAACCTATATGCTAAAGCTTAAACTCTAACTCAGACAAAATCCTTTTGATTTGTGATGTGACTGAATCATGGTTAAGATTTTAAAGATTTTATTCTGAGAGCCAATACAAAGTTATTTTGAAACCAAAGAACAGAAAACCCTGATACTGTTGGCCTGTTTCATTAAAGAATCAGGCTACTTTATCCAGACAAAGGGTCCTGAATTTAGAATTGATAGGAAGTCTTGTCCTTAAACCAGGTAAATTATCTTGACTGTACTGTCAGAATTCAAATTTGCCCTCAAAGAAGTTGAGGCAACACTTACATGTCTACTTAATCTTCTACTAAATCTTTGCTCAAAGGA
>NW_005054318.1:3288175-3381193 GCF_000277835.1 Geospiza fortis | reverse complement strand
AGCTGCAGGTATGCCTACAACTTTCATATAATTTGTTTCCCTCTGTGCTTCCGTTCTCACTGAAAATTAGCCATAATTTAGTGACTGGCCTTTGTGCCATCATCTCAGTTACTCATAATCCACATTTAATAATAAACAGAAGAAAAATTTGGCTTGTCTTTTTCAGTAGACAATGTAGTAGTGCATTAAACTGGGTTACCACATATACAATAAATTGTCCTGCTGCTGTATTTTGTTCACTCACTATTACAAGTGAACATTGCTGCTGCCTGTGGCTCTGCTATGCTCTGTGTGGGGAGGAGGGGATTTCCAGGAGGGCAGCTTTCACTGCTCCAGCCAGCCCACACTTCAGGCTGTGTGACACAGAACAGCTGAGCTCTCTACAATGGTTTTACCCTCAACAGAGGAGCCCTGAGGCACCCAAATATTGCACTACATGCCAAGGCTGTCAGTCACTCCAGAGTCTTCCAAACAGTGAGCACACAAGCTGAATTTATTCTGTCTCAGGCATAATTCTAATGGGGATTTAGCTGCTTTTCTTACATAACCTACTTCTGCTCAGTGAGTCTTTCTGCGCTTGCAGTGCCACCCAACAATACATTATGGCTCAACACGGTACCACACAGATGACTCAACAGATCTGCTAAGGTGACTGCCAGTTCATCAAAGTAATGCACATCATCCCTTTCATCACCCCCTAAATAACTATAAATTACTCACTTCCTTATTTTTCCATCACTGAATCTGTTTTTGTAATTCCCTCACTCACAACAACACAGGATAAAGTAAATATTTTT
Source organism: Geospiza fortis (assembly GCF_000277835.1). Classification (NCBI taxonomy): domain Eukaryota; kingdom Metazoa; phylum Chordata; class Aves; order Passeriformes; family Thraupidae; genus Geospiza; species Geospiza fortis. Next base: position 3,380,396 of record NW_005054318.1, on the reverse strand, counting down.
TAATTTTGGATTATTTTTGTTGCCAAATACATACTTACTACTTCACAACTCAGTATCTCCCTCTGTGTGATCACTAATGCATCCTCTGCCCTCACTTCATACAGGGAAATAATTTTTTTAGAAAATAAATGTCAACAATTATCTTTAAGAAAAATCCCATTCATAACAGGAATATTGCATAAACCTACAGCAACTGCAGATGCATTTGAAGTATAAATGCTCATCACTAGCTTAACATGAATGAAGAAGAAATAACATATTCTTTGATGTTCCCTGGGGGAACATCAAAAAAGTGAAGCAGTCACTTTTGACAAAGGCCCAGGAATGAGCATGGATGATAATTTTTATTTTCAGCTGATGTTGTAGGACAGCACATACTTTGAGGTTTTATCACCTTCTGGACAACTGTCTGAGGTGGCTGGATTTTCAGACTTTTGAGTTTTATGTCAGAAAAATACATTGTCAGAGTAAAATTAAGCTTCAAATGTAAGACTTAAGAAAAAAATAAGGTTAATTTAATGGCTACAAAAAATGTACTAGCAGGCGAAACAAAAGTAATCATACTTCATTTTCAGTGCTTCTAAGAATATCAGTAGATACAGTATTGAATGCTGACCAAGAAATAAAAGGAAACCCCCAGTTATTCCCATTCCTCCCTAAGACATCTCAAGCTTTTCTGACATTTAACATCGAGAAAAAAAGTTTGGAGGGAAGGAGATGTAATTGTCTTACTCAGTTGTTTAATGTGGCGTTGCAAGCCCTGAGACTGCCTGTCATTGCCAAATTCCCAGCAGGTTATCCATGGCAAATACCTTCTGTGCAGATCAGGCTGGGCTGAGTGCAGCTGCAGAGCAGTGACCCTGGGCAGGAGTTAGCCACATTGCTCAAGGCACCTCAAACTCTGCAAGTTATGGGAGTGATGAGGAGCTCAGACTGTACATGAAATGTGGTTCAAAGATCCTGTCTCATCAGTGGAAATGACTCCTGGTGCTGAGGAAATGAAGTAGCCATCTCAAAGCCAGGTATGCATTTTGTGAGATTCAGAATTCTAAGTCAACAGAGGGAGAGAAGTTTCTCAGTTTCTCTTCCCTCCTATTAAGGAGGGAACTAGGTGCTTGTTCTTTGTAAATGCCAATTTCCACACATTGATAAGAGAGAAATAAGAAGTGCCTAAATCAAGTCTTAAATTTGTACTTGGCTAAATTTCAATGTGGTAACTCCTGATCAAAACTTATGGGAAAATATTGCACCTTACTCCTATATTTTTCTGTACTTTGCTGATTGATTTGAATTTTAATTTTTAGTTCACTTGCTGACAGATATTTGATGCAAAAAAAGTTAATTCCTTTGCCCTTTAGGATATGACAGGTTTACCTTTCAGTGAGGACAGGATTTTATGGATATTTTGGACTCACCTTCAGTAAGGAAATAATAATTTTGAGGTACCAAGGTTGACATGCCTCTTATCTTTTACTTTGTCATCTTATCAGTGAATGGCTTCAATCACAGCAGTATTTTCTGTTCGCAAAGCATTTAAAATATGTCCTAAATTAACATTTGCAGTGTTCCACCTGTTACTCTGTTCATGCATAGTTGAGGATATTAATAAGTGAATTGGCATTATATAGTGACTGCCAATGGGGAATTTAGATGACAATTAGTTTCTATGTAGTGCTATATAAAGTTTGTAGACAACTTCCACAAATGCACATTTGTATATGCAGCTGCTAGTAATATAATGAAGGACTCCATTATTTTTCCAATCTACTTAGAGAACAGTAATATTTATTTTATCAGCAAAATTCCAGGATAACTCAAACAACACAGGTAGATTGAAAACATTGTAGATTAATTACTTTGACTTTAGAAGGGCATCTGCCTCAACATGCTACCAGCAAACCAACAATCCACTGCGAATCTGATGCTGGTCATTATTGTTGAACTTACTGTAAAATGGTTCAATGCTGTTTCACCACTTTAGTTCATAGAGAAGTATGCACGTAAAATCTAAAGGTGATTATAGAAGAAAACACTGATCTCTGTCAGATGACTTGCTGTTGGGTCTGAGAGGACAGATGAGACCTGGTTGGTGGTGCAGTCCTGGCTCTGCCATCCACCACTGTCATTCCACAATGGAAGGAACAGCTCCATTGCAAAGACTCATGAACATAAGCATTTGCATGAATTAGAATTTATTCACAAAAATAAGTTGTGGGACTGGGTTGTGATCTGCCAAATATTTCTTATGAATGGCTTGTTAAGAAGGATCATAAACTGTTGGAATTTCACATATCACTTTTGCAATTTAAAAGCTGAAAGCTCAATTCAGGCTTATCACTGATGCTGTTTTTATGGTCAACAAGGAAGAAGCTCTTCTAGAAGCTGTATATTTTTTACCCTGATTTCTAGATGTCAACAGGACAAATCAATCACTGAAGACATTTACATCTTGTCACTGCCTGCTGAGGATGCATTAATTTCTTGGACTAGACTGAGAGAGGATGGTGGGTAAAACCAATCCCTCTCAAAATGAGCAAACATGGCGAGCTAAAATGCACAGTCTTGTTTCAGTATGAATTAAGACAAATTTCTGTAGATATTAAATAGATAAGACTGATTAAGATTTTCCTTTGTACAAAAATATTTTCACCTGCTTCTTAGTCCCCCTTAATGATGTAACCTGAAATTTCCCATGAATATTTTTGAAGTTTCAAGCAAGAAAAAATTGATATGTCTAAAATGTAATTCCAAAGTTATATTCCATTATATATATATATATGTCAGTCAAGGTGTTTTTAATAAATTCCTATTGCCTTCTTTAGGAAAAGCTATATGATATTGCACTGTGTTGGTTAGCCTCATGGAAGGCATTGACTGCTGGTACAAAAATATTGCTGGATTTGTCCAATTTATATATCTCTATGTTGGCAAACTGGGTTTTGACATTTTCCAACTTTAAGCACTCAAACGTGTAACACTGCTACTTCATAAATGGAATTTTTAAATCCTCATCAATCAAAATATCAATGACAGTTTTAGTTACTTAACTTGTAAAACACTGTAAGAACTATTGGTTGTTTCTCAGTTTTCTCAAGACAGAAGAACTGATAAATATCTATCTCAGGCACATAATTGCAATATTGCATCTACATCGTAAGCTTTTGAAAGATGTTCAGTTTTGATTTAAAACTACAACAAATGGTTTAGGGCTAGTTTGTGCAATTAATTGTCTTTGATTAAACTTTTATGTTTCAATATTAATCTGAATCCCTGCAGCTTCATTTTTCAAACATCGGATTCCATTACGGCTTTTTCCACTGGAGTATTAACCATTATTACAAATCTCCCTTTCTTGAGATGCTATGTCACCCAGATCATTCAATAGCATCAATTTTCAATTCCATACAGGAAGGTCCCCTTCATGTTTGCAAACTATGGAACTTGAAAATGCAATGCAGTAAAAGCTGTCTACTTTTTTGTTTGAAGAGGCTGAAAATTCTTAATTACTCAATTACATTGTATTTTCAAAAACATCTTATAAATCATGAATGATTCTTGATAAAAGGATATAAAAAGTAGCAAAAGAGCAAGATTTTACTTGCCAAGGCATTAATGCAGATCACCCACTAAACACAGAAGAAGAGTTAAATTACAAATTGGAAAATGCCTACATAAAGTTAAAGGGGCTGGTGATTTTTTATTCTGATGTTAAGGCCAGACCAGGAACGGCTTCCAACAGGGGATGGAGTGGCTGTCCAGTTACCAGGGATTCAAGTCATCTACCTCTATATTTAACTCATCTTGTGTATTTTATTATGATATATATTTGCTTACAGAGGGTATTTGCACTCGTTTCATCTATAATTTTTTATGATTTTTATCTCTCTTTCAGTTTCAGAGAAAAATAAAGTAAATGACAACAAAACTGGTCTTTATTGTTCCTGATCCCTTGACATACAGATAATATAATCCATTTTGCAAGTCTATCCTGGATCAGTGTCTGAGCCTATGGAATAAATAGATCTCTAAATATAATATTATACAGAGATGTTTCATGAAGCACAACGTTTATTTCATTCTGAAGCAATGGGACCCTAAGTTTTAACAGTACAACTGAATTTATAGATGTAAGTCAGGTTAAATTACAGATAAAAAAAGAACAATTCCTGTTCTATTGTCAGCAGTGATCTTCTACACAGAGGCCAACTCTAACCTGATGTTTTCCTTTCATATGTGAATTTACCTGACAGTTATAAATGCTGACCCTCGCAGCAGTGAGGTTTCCTCTTTAATTGCATAGAGGTTTATTTTCAACAAAACTTACAACAGTAGGCTTTGCAATTTTTCTTTCTTACTTTTAGATTTGAGAAAACAACTATATCATTACTATCATTTCACTTGCTGAGGAAGAAAAATTTGATATTTTATCTTCAGGTTGAAAACCAGCAGACACAGCTCTTTCAAGTGTACCTTCCAGTCCTTTCTGACTTTGAGGCACATATAACTTCACAGCAAGGTGCAGGGAAAGCAGAAAGAAGCAAATGGCTAAAAGCCCAGAAAATCAGTAGAAAAGCCCCAAAAATGTCTTTGCCTGTCTATTTTATAAATATCCTTTGAGCAGCTGATACATTTTCCAGACATTAAATTATTTTCTATTTGGTTTTATATGTATCTCTAAATGAGACAAATCTGTTCAGATTATGGCATTACCAAAAGCAACCTGTGTCAGAGTGCCATATCTGTTGCTGAAAAGGTTACTATTTTTTCACCTCTTTTCCTTGAGTGAATAAAACCTGAATGACTGGTTGTAACTGCTGGATAGCAAAGCAGAACTATTTTTATTCATAATAGGCGGGCTGCTAAAGTGTATAATACTGAGAAGCTAAAAATATTCACATTTGATCTGTGTTCTTGTAATTTCCTCTAATTTAAGGTAAAAAATGGTCAGACTTCTCTTTTAGAACGAGATATGTCTGCAGTGCACAATGTTGCTCCAACAAGATCAAACCAACCACGCTCTGACATCCACATGGTGCTGGAAATAGGTTTTACAAATTTTCCTTGGATGTACCACCATGCTTTTACTGGTCTTTGTTTCCTTTTCCCAGAACCAGCTGTCCTGTAACTGCCTTGAAATCTCTGGACTGCACACATTTCCCCCATGTCTGCAGCTGAGACTCCACAAGTTCAAACTTCAGAGACTGCTGAAGTTTGAAGATAATAAAAGCCTGACACACAGGTTTTAGATTGGTTGGTTGGTTGGTTCCCCCTTTAAAAACTGGAACATCCAAAATATTAAATGTAAGTGTTTTCCAAGATATTTCCACGTAAATGCAAAAATTGATTTAAATTTGAAGCAAAAGTACAGAAAAAAAGGTGAAAGGCAAAATGGTAAATATTTCTGCTTTTGTCCCTATTTTCTGGCAAGCTAGATACATATATTATACATCACACTCAGGTATCCTAGTAAAAGAACCTCAAACTAAAACAAATTACTGTGTGTTCTTCTCTAACAGGCCAGTGCTGTTAGAGAGGAGTTTAGAGCTGCCAGATATGAGTTCATACAGCTAGCCACTGACCTTGCAGGCTGATTTTGCTCAGCCTGTCTACAGACCCCATTCCTTCTTTTGAAGGCCATTCAATGAAGGAACTTGTAAAAGTTCCTGTAAAGCTTCTTTTCCCAGTTTGGTGATATATCATTGCAAAGGACGCATTTTTCCAGAAGTATGTCAGCCAGCCACTTCCTGTAGGGGGATGGAGCATAAGTAAATAAAGGAAGTATAGAAAGTAATATTACCACCTAAAGAGTTGCAGCTGGGTTAATTATTGAGTATTAGGAGCAGGCCTGATGTTAACAGGCCACAGCTGTAGCCAATCAGAAGAGTGTTATAAAAGAGTGGATTGGTTGGTTGAGTGGATGCAGTTGGCTGCTGTGGGGACGAGGAAGAGTTAGTGCCTAGAGGAGCTGCCTACAAGAAACATCGAGGAGGTACGAACCTCTAGCAATATGGAGCCCTTGCAATGTAATGACAACAGAACTCTGGTACTGTAATGACAACAACTTCCCAAGCATCTGGAAGCCCTGAGATGTTTCATGTAAACTGTGAGGTAAAGCACAAGGCAAACCTTATCCAGGGAAGTGGTCATGGCATTAAGTCCCGGTGACTTGTAGCAAGGGTAGGTTTGAAATTCTGCAAAGATGCCAGCAGTATGGACTCTCATTTGAAACTAGCTTTGAATTTTACTTAAAGGCTGATTTTCTGTGTGTTTTATGCTAAACAAAGCCTTATATTATCTTAACTCATTTAAAGCAGACATGATCTGAATTTTTGGTTCTCATTGTTGGTTGAAAAGTGCAATGAAAAATAGCAGTATGAGATTAGACAGAGATGAACAAGAATGTGGAAAAATGGTATGAACTCAAGGATATTGAATAGTGTATCTTTTTATTGTCTAGGAATTGTCTACCAATAACATTAACTCTGAGTTCCAGTAAGAGGGTTGTGACACAGATGTTGGCCAGTATATATGGCACAGAAATACTCTACTTCACTCCTGTCAACAGAATTAATGGAGAAACAAATTCCTCTTCGTGTTATAGAGGAGGATAAATAGGAGTGAAGTGACTTAGCCAGGGCCATGATACATAAATCCAGACTCAAGATTATTACTTAAATTTTCAAGTATAAGAGTTGCACTGATGCCAGGGGAATTGTCCTCTTACACGAAAAAATAATAGTGTAATACTAAAGAGCACAAGAGTAACACTTTCACCTCTGTCATTTGAGCACTTGGTACTGAAGACTTAATAATAGTAAAAAAAAGTGAATTAATAAAAATAATGGAATATATTCTGAAAAACATCATAAAAAATAACCCCACACATCATCTTGAGGCAGCCTTTCCTCAAGCCCTGTGTGCAGTGTTGGGCAGCATAGTATCAGAAAAATATTAAACTGTTAGAGAGCATCCAAAGGAGGGCAATGAGGATGGGACAGAGTCTGGAGAGGAAGCTGTATGAGGCTGTTTAGCCTGGAGGAGATGAGGAGAGACCTCACTGCAATTACAACTTCCTCATGAGGGGAAGAGGAGGGGCAGGTGTTGGGGTGCATTTGTGTTGACCAAAAATACCAGCATGAAGTGAGAGAGGGCAGGTTTAGGCTGGGTATCAGGAGGAAGTTTTTCACCCAGAGAGTGGTTGGGCACTGGAACAGATTCTGCGGGGAAGGGATCACAGCACCAAGACTGACAGAGCTCAATAAGTGTTTGGATAATGCACACAGGCACATGGTGTGGTTCTTGGGGTGTCCTGTGCAGGGCCAGGAGTTGAACTTCAATGATCTTTCTGTGCCCTTTCCAACTCAGAATATTTTTTGACTCTGTGTAGTTTAATTGGAGTGTGTCGATACTCTCCAGAGTTGGTATAAATCTCTAAAAAAAGGCAAGCAGGTGCACAAGAATAAAAAGTTCCTTTCCTCAACAAGAGTATGAGAATCCTTCCAGAGCTGATGATTTTGCACAAAATTCAGATGATGAGTGATAAGAGTGAAGCTGTTTGAGTGTGCATAGGAGATGGCAGTGGGCTGGCAGGACAAGAAGTTGAACAAACACAAGGGTATATTGAAAGAAAATGCCAAGGAGTGCACTAAGGGCAATTCTACAGCCCCACTAGCATTTAGAAGATATCAAAAACTCCTTCATTTGTCAGGGTCAAAACACAGCTGTGCCAGTCATCTGTACAGGGTCCTCTATATTTTGGTGTTCTTAATGACTTACATTGTGCTGCATTGAATTCTATTTCATCTGTTTGATCATTTGGATCCATTTGTTCGAATACTGTCTTGCCTTATATGATAGACTTTCTTTTTAACGGGGAATGGCATTGGGTTTATGTTGTTCTGAAAAATAATGGTAATACAAATAGACCATTTATGTCCTTTCCTTTTGAAAATTATTCTTTCATGTAGATCACAGTGCTGAAGGATGAAACATGATGTAAAGGTATAGAAAAGATGTGAGGTCTGTTTCTATCTCTGCCACAGTGTTTTTGCACCATGCAGGGAGGTTACATACTACAACTCTGAGCATATCAGGTAAATTATGGTCTTTGCTGTTTGCAGAACTGGAACAGGGCATCACAAGATCTGAAGCTGAATTTAGATTTACTTTATAGACACTCAGAGATTCAGTTCCGTGTGTCTGATCTGCCCCATTTGAAAATGGAAGATGTTACTTTTTCCAAAGGCAATAAGAGATTAGATACTTCAGCACAAAGGAGCAGAAATGAAAACAACAACTTTTCTAATATAAGTGCTTCTGTAAAATTAGCCTCTCTCGTGCTTTGTATACCAAAGGCAGACTGTTAGATTTTTTCCATGAACTGATTATGAAATATTATTATCTGAAAAAAACAGGCTTTGATGTAAAGGTAGTTCAAAGATCTCTGCTGTGAAAAAGTCTAGTGCTTGACTTGTTAACCTTTTCCAGAATTATCATCTCTAAAGCATATGACTGTATGAGGTAGTAAAGACAGTCCAAACTGTCCTGTTTAGGATCAGAATCTTGCGTGAAAAATGTGACATACAAATTTCTGAGTCTGATTCAATAGCTACTCTCTTTCAGATTTTATTTTGGCCTTTGTTTCTAGAAAGGAATTTAAAGAGAAGCACTTGTTAAACAACACAGAAAATCTTAGACAGCTGAAGTTAATGCAAATGTACCTGTTTGCACTTTGAAATGAAACACCTGAACCTTAAAATGGAAATTCATGTTTAAACACTCTAAATATAATAGTGATACCTTCATCAGTATCTCCATAGCTAACGTTTCTGTAAGGATGGCTCAGGTCTTCTAATCTTTTTACCTTCAAGTTGTGAGTTTGTCAGAAATAATACTTAAATATCAATTTGAAAGACTGTGAATGGCTTTTTTTATGGTTTTCACTTGATTTCTCAATGGTGTTATGACCTTGGAGCCTTGTAACTCAGAATAAGAATAGAGGAAGTCTAGAAAGTAAAGTTGGCATCGTTACCAGTTACAGAATTTTATGTATAGTAGTAACCAAAGTACTGGCCAGTTTTGCATAGATTTTTCAAAGGGCAAAGTAGCCATGCACTCAAAATAATAACAACAGCAACAACAACCATATCATTCCAGTCTGATAATTTACCTTGAAATCAAGGCACTTTTTTTGATTTCACAGGTTTTTTTTATTTTCAAGTTTTTTTAATTCCATATTCTGCTTCATATGATTTTTTCAGGTGAATGTACTTCTCTTGGCTACCATTTATGCTAGTCATTCAATTAGCAAAAACTCTTTCACATGCAGTTTTTGTCAGTGCCAGTACATGTTTTCAACTCCAATTTTGTGTTTGAGAGTTTATGAAAGTGTTGCCAGAGCTCTGTATAAAATATTTAATCACTGAGAGTATCAAAATAAAATTGATTCTCTGTTGGGGTGTTATTAGCATTAATGCTCCTGAGCTAAAAGGAGATGCTATGGGCCATATTTTCACAGTGAGCCGGATGGTATTTTAATCTTGCAGTCACACTGAGTATAATTGGAGACAGGTGGCTAAAGCTCCACATTCTACTTCAAAAACATTATGTTCTCTCCATTCAGATATGCCTAACAAAGCCCCAAATTCATCCTGTTATATTTTCCAGCTGAACTTTGGAAAATGGAAGACATGATAGGCTGTAAAGCCTGTGTGTTAATTTAGCTAAGCCCACATGGATTTCAGGTAGTTTAAGATCACACAATGCATGGTTACAGTATTATGTAGATAGATTTTACACCAGAAGACACCACAATGACCATCTATTCTGACCTATCTTTTTCCTGACCATAGCATTTCAGACATATTTTCAGTGGAGAGGTGATTACTTCGTCTTGCAGAAGAAAAGCTGATTTTGGGAAAGATGGTATTTTGCTCAGAAAACTAGATTTACATTTTACAAAGTGGATAATTAAAAATGAAGCATGTATAAGATGATACATAAGAGGAATATGATATTAGCCAGATTACTGTATAGCCAAAATCTGCGTGATTTTGCACTGGAAATGGTTATGCATTGGTGTGTCAGATGTGGCATTATGACATTAAACCTCTAACACTGCTCCCTGGCAGAGAGCATGGAGTACTGATCTGTTCCAAGAAGGTGATTGTTATGGTCTTAACATTAAAAAAGACCTTAAAATCAGACATCTGGATGAAGAATACTTCCTATCCTGTGAAACAGCATCTAAAAACTGTGGGTGTGCTAGAAAATTTTGGTGCAATATTTGCCAATCTTTGAATTCTGTGATAGAAATTTTTAAAATTACTGAACAAGGGAGACCACATCATGTACATTATTGTTAGACTTAAGCCATCTGTTTCACATAGAAGCCATCTGAGAGGTATAAAGCCAGACTTAAATAATTTAAATCTCAAACATGGGAAAAATTACTTGCATTTTAAAATCTAACAAATTTGCTTTCAAAAATCTGCTTTCAATAACCCAACTTCATGGACTAGATATGTCTAATAACTAGGCATTCATTTATCAAGTTTGCTGAGACCTCTTCTACCTGTCCTAGAAAATTTACATTTGATTTAGTTGGCTGAAAAACTCACTGCAGGGATCTACCTTTAAAACAGCATAAATATACTGCTCCCAACTTTTATATTATGAACTATGATTTAAAGCACTTATCCTGAAGAAAAGAGAACAGTTGAATTCCCTTTTCAGCCTTGAAGGGATTCAAACCCAGAATACTTCCATGGCTGGTAACAATCCTAAGCAAAAGCCTATTGTTTGGGTCAGGTGAGGAGAAGCATTTAGACAATTATAGCCCAAATCTTACCAGCAAGGTCTGCAACAAGGTACAAGGTGTGCTTGGAGCCTCCTGTTCTGGCTCTCACTGTGAGTGGGTGGCAAGGCTGCATTCCAGAGCAGTTGGTTAGTTCACAGCTGTCCTATTGCAATCTGATCCCCCTCTGTGCAGTAACATAATTTTTTTCTTCTCTGTCACATGAGTAAATCTTTTTGCTGTACAACTGACCATTTTTGGTGAGAGCAAGGCAGGATAATCCTCTGGTTTTTTTTCATTTTAGAATGACCTGAGGGAAGCATAGTATTTAATAGACTGATTTGGGCCTTTGACTTTTTTCAGGGCTGACAAAGGTATTGAACTCACCAATATTCTTTTTTAAGCAAATGATCTTTGAAATAATTAGTATATTTTCAAACATGATCGTCAACACTTTAAAAAACTCAAAGACTTTCTCATCCTTACGCTGTTACTACATGATAGAAGAGAACAGATTCCAGTTTTCTCCAGTTCCCATTTTTTTGAGTGGCTGGAGTATCTTGGACAGTATTTGTCAGGCACTTCAGATTTTGTGAAAAGGGGCCACATCTGTAATAGAACAAAAACACCGTGCTGAACTGCTGGTAGAGTCCATGGCAAAACTGTGGCCAGTGTAAACTCATGTGCTTTCCAAACACTTCCTGGTCATTGCTCAAGGCTGAGGAGGGACTGAGAAGAGACCAAAAGAAAGCAGGCTGGATGCAATTATCCTGCTTTGGTAAGGATGGAGTAAGCATAGCTGCCTGAATACAAGACACTTGGTGCTACCTGTCCTGTCTTCCTGCTATGAAAATGCAGGTGCGTGCCTACACTGGACAACTGGACAGATTTCTTGCAGGGTCAAGATTCATAATTGTAGGTATGTGATTTTTATTAGTCTGTGGCCTTTGGTATATCTAGCATAAGTTCAGCACAGTGAACAGCTCTGTTCCAGGAGTGAGGGTGAGCTTGCAAGGTGACTGAAAGCCTTGTGCCTTCATCTATCATTCAACTTTGCTGTTGACAAAAATCCTTGCTTTTATGTTGAGAAATGGTGATTAGCACCAATTATCTGGAATTGGTGGATTTATGTACTGATTAAAGCACTGCTCAGTATATCTCTAATGAAAGCCTTCTTCAGCAAATTGACTTAAGCAATGTTTTCAAGCTTCCTAAGGATTTACAATGAAAAATCCACCAAACAAAAGTCAATTAGTTTTAACCCTCACTGGAAGTTCTTTTATCTTAAAACATGCTTAGTGTCAGCAAGTAATCTATGCAGTAATAAACAGATAGTTCCTTACTAAATTTATTTCAAAGCTGTTTGTGTATACTCAATTTATCAGTCCCATAGGGACAAAATGCTTTCATAGAACATACACAGGAATACATTCTAAGGAATACATATGGGTTTTGACTTCACAGAGGTCAAAAATGAAACTAATTACCTGATAATGGTTTATTTTTCATGAAAAATATGCAATATAAAAATAGGTATCCATGTGTGTACTTAGTTTGGAAATTAAGGGGAACAAATAAGATTTGCTTTGATGTGAAAAACAACGTATGCATTTTATCTCCTAGACAAACTACCTATGATCTTGACAGTCTTTGAAGCTCTGTAACAGTCAGAGCACAATTTGTAGCTGTTCTGCCAGCCATCAAGTACTTTCCCACAGAGATGCTAGAAGGCCTGGCTGAATATTCCTGTGCTACACATGGAGGGGGCAACAGTGTCCTGTGCTTGGCGAACACAACAGCTGAGGTGGGTCACACAGTACAGGAAGACTAAGATCTCCTTTAGGAAAGGAATTCTGCTCCCCTTGATTTGAAATTTTTAATTTGGATGATGTATTTTGACTTTATAATTTTGAATTATATATATATAATATAAATATATTTTATATAAAAATAATATATAATATTTCATCTAGTCTGCCCCTTCCCTGAAATGAGTTTCAAAACTAAACAAGAGATGGAAAATTTTTAAATTGTCAAATGTTGAAATGAACATGTTCCATTGAAACACATTCCCGTTTGAAATCTGGCAGGACTCTACTTAGATTAAAGAAATGGTGCACCAAATGAATGACCATTTAGATCCCAGCATCTAGCTCATTTAAATTAGATAGTAGAAATTGTAATGCTATAAACTGTCCATCTTCCTTCAATCATAAAGTACAAATAATTCACTACGTACCATTAAGAATTGAAAATTTAAAGAACGAGGATTTTTTAAAATCTTTTCTATTTCATACCTCTTAATGATCAGGAAGAATATATTATTTCACTTCAGAAAACTAAAATAATGGGAGAGTTGCCAGCTCAAAGCTTATGTTTAACAGGAACACTCACAGTGCAGATGCACAGCAGCAAATACAGTAACAACATTCTTCTCCCTCTGAACTTTATTGAATTAAGTTTAAAAATTCTAATAAGTAAAAGTTGTCTTCATTCTAACCTTTCATTTGAGAATATAAAACAAAAATAAAATCTTTTTGTGAGTCTGAGTCCTAACTTGCTATTCTCCCCTAAGAATGTATGTAAGTTCCTACTCATAAAAGGAAGATAATCTTGATCACTGTCCCTTTTATGACCTTAATTTCTTCCATTACGGTTCTTAAGAAATTCAATTAACAGTAACCCACATATTCTAATTTTCTAGTTCTATAGGATGCATAGGATACAAATATTAATAAAATTATTATTATTGGACTGGTTAACAGAATTCAGAATTTGTGATTTCCAGGTTTGCATCACACATGAGCTCTCATTTAACAAGCTTCAAGTTCCCATTCAGTTTTGATAAATATACCATGACCTATCCTAACTATATGTTGGGATCCTTATAGACTTTGTGACAAGCTATGTGAACAATTCCCTCTGCACAATATGTGTTCCTTATATCCATGCTATTCACATGAGACAGAGGCTAACACTGTTAGAAATGACACTAGCTAAAGGAACTTTTATGTTTATACTTATTAGAAATTTGCAGTCAGTGATGCTATCTTAAGAGATTTAATTATGTTTACGTTCATTAGAGTTCTGCAAAGCTACCTCTTCTCTAATTACTAGCAATTTACAACTTTTATTATTTTTTTTCATCTAGAGGTCTGTCTCATTAAGGTCAAAGCCCTTGCAGAGTCACACTGCTCAGCCAGTTCCCCAGAGGTGTCTCTAGATGAACATTTGGATAAGTCCTGTAGCTCAGAAGAAACCAGGGCCAATTTTTGCACCCCTGAGATTTTCTCATAAGTGCAAACAACAATGTTTTAATTCTGTTAAGATGTGGAGAGTTTCTACAGAAAATATTTTCATCTTTAATGCTGCTACACAGCAAATAAACAGAACATGATACTGCACACAGTGTTGCTACGTATCCTTTCAAATTTCTTCATGATTGCCGATTATTTTTGTGTTGTATAACTGTACTTCAGGACATAACTAGTATTACAAGTCTGGAACCCTATGATTCTGTAACAGCTTCAGTGTGTGCCATCTCTCCAGTAATCCCCTTCTTCCTCCCACTTGTGATGTGAGAACACCAGGACCAGGCAGAGGAATTGTTCAGAGGAACAGCAATATCAGAATTATGCAATCCAGTAACTTTCCTCAGGGCACCAGTGATTATTCTGTCCTCATTTTGGGGACTGCTGTGCTGACTAGAACAGTAACACTAACAATAATTAACCATGTACTTTAATTTGCAGGAGATGATAAAGAAATGTAGAAATAAGAAAGATTAAAAGAAGAAAGTTTTAAAAATTTGTCAAAATATTGATTTTTTATGTTCTGAGTATTTTTGGCCAGAACTATCATTGTCTCAGTTTAACATTAGGAAGGAACTCCACGTATTCATGTTAGGAGGAGACACTAGAAAAAATAGCCATCATAGCCAAAAACCTAGGGGTTTAGAATAAAGATTATGGGTTTTTTTCAGTTCTTTGATTTATACTTAAGCATCTTTCTTTTTCAAGTACCAAAATCCTTGATATCAGAATCTTCATCTAATGGGCATTAGTAACATTTTACACAATATTACTAAAAAAATATTACACCTTAGGCCTTTCAGAGGAAAAAATGCCTCAACTGTTTCCTATGGAACTGGAGTTTCTATACAAATACCTAAGCAATTCTGGAGTAAAAGTAAGCAAAATTGAGTTTAATACCAAATTAGGAGCCGAGTGACTGAGAACAGTTAGCCATTACTCCTGGAGGAGGTATTTTACACTTAAGGTACAATAAAAGATGAGACATATTATCACCAGCTTTTTCTATATTCAGAGTTTCTAAGGAAGTATTTCTGGTCCCTGTCTTATTTTGATATTGAATAAATGTACTGACAAAGATAAAGCCCTCAGTGAGTGTAATCAAATTATCCAGAAAAATGCAGCTGCAGCTAATCCTTCAATCATGACACACATTGGAGCTTGTGACACTCTCGTGTCATGGAAGGAACACCCCTGCCCCTACTCTGGCCAAAGAATTGAATGAAAATTAAAAGTCAGAGCTCTAGACTAATTATTAAAATATCCAGTAGTAGAATTATTTGGGGTATGTCTATTGCAATAAAATGTGAAAACTCACACTGAGTACTACTTATGGTGAATTATTCAACAGGTTTTACTCAAGTGCATGGTCAGAAGGTCAACTGATGTCAAAAGGTTCACAGAGTGTTTAGGCTGAGTTCTCAAAACCTGGGATAGCTGTAGGAAACTGCATAGTGCAAGACCACTGATTATACTTGTAGCCACAGAGGGAGCAGGGGTTTGGAGATGGCTGCTTCTCTAAAGAGGAAACTCCTTGAGTTGCAAATTTGTCACCACCAGCGGCTGCAGCCTGTAGCCTTCCCCTGCTAATTGCTGTTCCCTCTCCTCCTGCTCAGTGCCCTCCCTGCCTTCTGCTGCCCCCTCTGCTGACCTGAACAAGTGCTGTCCTTTGGAGAGGCTGGAAAGAGAAACAGGTCTTTGCTAGCTCAGCTTACTTTGACTGCAGCAGTGGAGGAACCATTCATAGGATAGGGAGGAGATTTCCACAGGGTCTATCTAGGTCAAGGCAGGAACTTGTCAAGCTGCTGTGACTAATTGGGGTTTTCCCCTAGCAGTCAATCACTTCAGCTCACTCAAAGGTTGAAAAGTCTCTTGGCTGAAGCAAGGTTCAGACATGCAAGCAGGGCAGCTTTTATTTCCCTCTGTCCTTTTTATTATTTTTGACAGGTATAAGAAATTTAAAAGAATACCTAGAAATTTCCAGAAAAAAAATTGCTCATTGCAAATTAATTGTGTGAAAACATTCAACATTCAGTGGCTCTGCTGTTGTAAATCAGGATCATTTTCTATAGATACTGTGGATGTTTCCTTAACTAAATCCTGGAAAATACTATGAAGCTGACACTAAACATGGTCTCAGAGGTCTTTTACGTGAGATTTTCTGTTAAAAATATACTACCCAAGATTTTATTTTTCTTCTGCCTCATTATAGTAGATGAGACTGAATTGTCAGGAAGGAATAAATACAACAAAATCCAGCTGCTTGTTTACTGAAAACTAGTAACTTGAATGATGTGACTCTTCAGGGGTTCATAGTGCTGCAAGAGAAAAATTACAGTTATGGAAGTGCATTTTTTATTTTTCCGTATAAATAAACTAGGATTCAAACCCTACCACCTTGTAACTTCTCTGGCTTGGGGGAAGCTACAAATGATGAAAACATAGGAAAAAGAGGAGAAACATAAATCAGATTGATAGACTCTAGCAAAGGGAGAAGCATGTAAAAAAACAGATAAAATAAATGCTATTAATTTTATTTTTAATTCAGTACTATGTGTTATGAGATATAGGAGTGACAAGAAAAATATAGATGAAAGCAGTAGGGAGAGGAGGATTCCTCACACAGCTGATTGATTGAGGTGTCTTTCAGCATAATCCTCTCACTCTGATCATGCTGGAGACCAGAGGTGTCCTAAATGCATTCTGTTCTGTAAATGATTTCCTGATCCATACCACTTTCATATTTTCCATAAAAAACACTTAATCTAGGAAAAAAAAAATCAGTCTGAAACATGCTGACCTTAATGTGATGAACTTCAGTATGTAATCAGGCCTCTGACTCAAATCACGTCCTCCAGCAGTTTCCTGACTGGGGACATTACCTGAATGAGTCCTAGTGAGCCTTTTTCTTTCGCAATCAAGCGTTCATGGCAGTTGTATGCAGCCTTTTTTCCCCAAATTCCACACATCCTCCCCCATTTCCCCCCCTTTTTCCCATTAGTACAATCCTCGGGATGTTCAGCTCTCGGAAATCTCTCATGTCTGCTTAAGGACCCTCTGCATTAACAGGGGGTGGAAGGGAAGCACACAGGAACTCACAGGGACATTTATGCAAGAGGATTTCCAGGGAGTCATAGAGGACAGCAAGTATCTAATGAAGGCTCTTATTGTGTGTCTTGGTTTGGAAAGACAGGAGTCTGCTAAGGAAGGCAGGAGCCTCCCCTGAAATGGAAAATGTAAACCCCCTCCCTCCAAATGGCTATAAATTTTAAATTAAGGGGCTCTCTGTCAAAAACATGGAAGCAGGAATAACAGTTCTTTATTAGGGAAGAAAATAAAATAAACAATACAGTAAACTGAAACAACACTGACAGAGTCAGAACATAACTGGTAGCAATCCCATTGGAATTGTGAGTGCAGTCCTCCTGGAGTATCAGGTGTGGTTCTGTTGGAGCAGGGATCCTGTAGAAAGGGTGTGGTCTTCCTCTGAAGATTCAGTGGAAGAGGCAGCTGTTCCTGTGGGAAATCCAGTGGAGAAGCTGTGCTGGTGTTCCAGAATCTCCAGATTATATCCAGTTAGGAATGCTTGGCTCTCCCCTGTGGGTGGAGCATCTCTCACTGGGATGCGGTAGTTCTTATCAGTCATGCAGTGACATTCAGTAGCTTGTTATCAGCAATGTCTCCTCAAGGGAGGAGTGGTTGTGGAGGAGATAAGGAAAACTGCCCACTTAACAGGAGATAACTGCCACACAGATGGCAAATAGAATACAATTTGCTTGGCAATCCAGGACCCTGTGGCTATATCCAGGCAGGTGAGAGAGGAAAGATGGTTACCTCAGGATCAAGAACCATCTTTTAAAGAGGACTTTCTCTGTGTGGTCATCAATTCTGATGTCTGAATTACTCCAGGAGTGTGTTTTTTCTCATTTGGGATATCTGTTAGACTAGATGAATTATCAACAGATATGTCTGTTTCTTTCTACTACATTTAAAGGTAAATCTGTTTGGACTTCAATATTCAATAGCAGATTTTTTTTTGTTGATAAGACCTTGATTAATTTATTAGTTAGCTGGTGATTTGAAGAATGAAAAGTGTAACTAAAACTGAGCTAAACATGGCAATCAGTTTTTAAATATTGTAAAGTCAAGTCTGTTTTGCCCATGACAATCACTGCTGAGTGATCTCTACCCATGAGCCTTTTGTTATATTTTCTCTCCCCTGAACAGCTGAGGAAGGGAGTGACAGAGCAGCATTGGTGGGCAGCTGCCATCCAACCGGGGTCAGTCCAAGACACACTAAAAAGTAACCCAGTAATGCTGGACCTCTTATTTGAGTTATTTATGAATCAGGATATCAATCCTTTACTCTTTGTTCTCAAATATGTACCGGCACTTTTCCTTAGAAATAAAATTGGGTCCTGTTTTCATGTGTAGTTCCTGGCAGGGGGATTGGAGAGGGAGAAAGAGAAGAGGGAGATGGACATTTTATGCTGTTTCATTTTCTTCCATATTTACAGCATCCTCAATTGCAGAGATTAATCTTGAAATTGTCAAAGTTTTTGTTTTTCCAAAGGCAAAATGGACCATTAAAATGCACATTTAGAATAAATGAACCAAGTCGCCTGCAGAGCTACTGTGGACTTTAAAAATGATTAGTTTTGCTGGTGTTCTAAGCACTGACTTTCAGTTTATTGAAATGCTAATGAAATTTTGATTATAATATAAAATATAATTTTTTCCTCTATAACATTATTAATGCCATTCCAGAGACTAATGTTGCAACCAGAATGCTTCATTTTTCATTAATCCTCCAGTTCAGTGCTGAATTTACTTATAAATCTTCCCCTTTATCTAGTTTATGTCTCACAGCTCCACTAAGTTTAAATTGTATCTAAAATTTTATGACAGCAGAAGTATATTACTGCAATTAAAATACCAATGAAGTAACCTATAGCAGCATTTTCATTATTTTTTGTACCATGCTGCAAGACACAGGACTAAAGTGAGCATGGGCCCTTCTATGATATAACTGTGCACAGGGAGAATCTAGCCACAGTGTTTGAAGAGAAAGATCTGATAGCATTAATCAATGCAAATAGAACAAAAGCAGAACCGATACTGAATGCCATTAATCATGAAATTAATTTTCACAGTGCCCTTTTCCCCTTTCCTGCCTTGGTTAGACCACGTAATGAGAATTAGTTTTGTTACCACGTCTGTATTGCCTCTAGTTCTGCTGTCACTATCAGCATCTAAATTCCTGCCAGTCATTCTTTAAGGAGCCTAACTACTCTTTGCCATCTATTTTTCAATCTTACTCTCACTAGGCCAAGGAAATGTGGATGAAAGTGTGTTTTATTCCAGAAAATTGAGCTTTTTGTCAGAGAAGGATGACATTCTTCCTTGTGCTGAGTGCTTAATTTGGATGCACATTGTGGCTTTCAGAATTGTTACCTGCTATAAATCCTGCTGTGGAGTTGGCAATGTCAGTGCAGGTTGATAAAGGTTTTAGCTGTCTTACATATCCTCAGAGTAAGCTTGGGGAAAAAATGTTGCATTTTTCTTGATCTGTTTCAGTGTTTTCTTCTCTCTAGAGAGATCTAACTTACTTTTCTCTGACTTTTTTTACTTTTTCTCTGACTGTCTCTTATTGTAGGAAAATTACTTGAAACCCCAAATCTATGTGGGAGATGAGAAGGACTGTGTGAGTCATGATTTGGTTACTAAGACTTTTGCATATAAACACAATGATTCACCAAACTCCTTGACTTTTTTTTTCTGTGGGTGGAGTCTTTTACCAGGCATTGGTACTTTATTGTTCCCCACTCCACCTTTTTAATCAAAAACTAACTTGAGATGTACATGCACACACCTAAATATCCTGATGAGTTCAATCTGTTCTAGAGTCAGTCTAGTTCACTGTCGTGTGAGTAAAACTTGGGTAGTGAATTACAAAGAATATTTTTACAGAATGAGATGTAGTTTTTCAATATCCGGTGTATCCACAATGTATCTCAAATTCTGAATTTAAGTTTTTTCCTGTGTGTATTAATGACAGATAAATATTACCCAGATATCACTCACTTGCATGTGGGAGGCAATAGGAAGGTAAAGGGTATTTGATGGAGTGATATCCATTGCCTGTCTTCAAAGTCAGACACTTGAAAGACTTTTGTAATAGTAAAGAATTAAGAGCATATGCTTTTCAGTTAGACTGAATCTTAATATTCTACCTTTTAAACTCCTGGTGCATAGGGCTTTTCACCTAAATCTGGCAAGTTGCAATTCATGATGATGCAAAATTCTACCAGGATTTGTATTTTTAGTAACAGAAAGAGTAATTTTTTGTTAACTTTAACTTGATTTTTTTCTTTTTTTTCAGAGATTTTTCTTTAGGAAAACTAGTAAATGGTCCCACTGATGCACCAAATTTGTCCTAGATCACTCAAGATTCTGATTTAGGTTTATATGAAATTATTAAAACTCCCAATGACCTGAGAGAATAAAGAGTCATTTTGCTGCTGTCAACTGTAGGATATTATTTACATTGCTGTAACCTGGGAGAACGAGCATATTTCCAAGATTAAATGCTGGGGTTTGGAGTTATTGCAGAGAGCATTACCAACTTTATTTTTAAATGTAAATCTTTCATTCTGTGCATGGTGAATTACTGCACAGCTTTTAATCTTAATTTATTTCAAAGTGTCTTGAATGTAAGTG
Source organism: Geospiza fortis (assembly GCF_000277835.1). NCBI lineage: Eukaryota > Metazoa > Chordata > Aves > Passeriformes > Thraupidae > Geospiza > Geospiza fortis. The sequence goes on along the minus strand of NW_005054318.1, from coordinate 3,359,570 downwards.
AGCATTGTTTGGTATTTTTCCTTTCTATTCCTCATTCCTCTGTTCTGCTGCTGTGCTGTATTCTCAATACTGACTTCTGTCTTGCTTACAGAAGCTTTTGTTCAGCAACTGCATTTCATAGGACTTCAAGGATATCTGCAACTGGGTCACAGATGTTTGTCTTGGTGACCCAAATAGCCAAGGGATGCATGGGAAATGAAAGAGAAAAAATCCTGTCTTGGTTTGTGGTGTAGTGATGGACCTGCTTCATACTTCCAGCACATCCTTGCAGGTGCTTTGTGCTCCATGAACAGGGTTTAGGATCCTGAAGGAACAGTGCCTCTACTTACTCCCTCAGCTTTTTATGGCCTCTATATTCTGTACCTGTGTTCAGAAAACAAACCTGCCACTGGTATTTCCTGCTCATGAACAAAATGCCTGATTATCTATAACTCACATATGATTTTCCTCTCTCCTTGCTCAGACCTGTCCTAAAGCATTATCCTTAGGACCACCTGAACTACTGAGGTTTCCCCATGCAAATGTGATTCTAGAGAATATATAACTGTGTCCTTAGAATTATTCTCCATAATTTTCTACAGCAATAGCTGCACTAGTATTGGAACCAGAGAAGAAACCTGCAAATCAAGGAAACTTAGGAAAGGAAGCAGATAAAAGGACTAATCAGGGTGGGCTATTAGAGCTGATAACATAATTTTGAAGAGTCTCAAAATCATAATTTCATGAAGTGGGAAATAGAGGTGAAAGAATCTGATGGAGTTGAAGTCTGAGGAAAAACCCCAAACTGGTAGATGTTTAATAACCCACCTAAAATCTACTAACTCAGAATGATCAACAGTTTATTTCCAGATTTGCAGGAGTTATATTAAAATCCAGGTAGAGAAGATGAATTCTGAAGAGAGAAAATAAATAACATGTGGCCTTTACTTTTGAGAGATGAAGTAGAAGAAATTCACATTAAACTCAGCAACTCCTCCCAGACAACAGACAGCACATGCATAGACAAACAGATCAAAGGAATAGAACTGCTTTCCATGGCTCCTTCTAGCATACTAAGCATGTACACTACAGAAGTTTATGGAGTTCTTCTCTCAATTAAAGCTCAAATAGTAGAGTGTCAGCACCACATCATTTTACGACATTTTGCTGTTGCGGTTTTTAATTGATAGATTTCTGTCAGTAAGTTAATTCCAAGAGCACTTTCTGCTATGTCACTAACAAAAATGTCAGTGTTCTGTCAGCAGTGTAACTGCAGAAATGACACAAACTTGTTAATTCTGGCAGCACTGCACATGCTGGGAATATCTTGCTCGTCTGCCCAGGGAAGTGGTGGAGTCACCATCCCTGGATGTGTTTAAAAAAGGATTGGATGTGGCACTCTGTGCCATGGTTTAGATGAGGTGTTAGGGCATGGTTTGGACTTGATGATCTTAAAAGTCTCTTCCAACCTAGTGATTCTGTGATCTGAAACAGATATCATCCCATCTGGTTCCCAGTTAAGCAAGGATGGTATAAGACAGTGCTTTAATGACAGACTTTTAATAAAGAATTTAGAGCCTTCAACTGAGTGTGAGCTGCTTAGATATTCTTTTTTTGGAGGCAGTAACAGATGTGCAATGAGATAGTAGGTTTCATTCTGTCTGGTCAATCTGTGCACAAAACATCCCTCTGCAATCTTGTTTCAGAGATGGAAACACCCTCATCATTTTAATCCCCAACCTCTTTGCAACATGAAAAATGATGATTTAAAAAATAAAGTGGAGAGCCATCGCAAGAAATATCTGCAGAGGAACACATTCTCTTACACAAGCTGCCTCTCAGGTCCTTTGCTGTGCAACAGATTGTGCTGCTCATCTGAGAAACCAACACACAATGGCACCCTGGGTGATTATGGGACCCACATGACCAACTTCTCATTGCTTCAATGCCTGTTCATTGCCAACACTTTTGACAATGAAATGTACCAATTCACCAGATTTCTTATCATACTCTTCTCAGAAATGGAAAGGAATAATACCTTCAGTTTGAGGCAAACTGGCTTTCAGTTAATGCTTCCATTTCCTTACTAGGAGGATTTAAATGTTGTACTTAAGAATGAGCTTGTGGAGCTGCATCTGCACAGCATCTTGGGGAAACAGACTAGCAATATATGGTATTTAGTCATACTTTGTAATTATAGAGTGATATGAATTATTCCAGGGTCCCTCATCTCAGTGAGAGAGAAAGGAAGCTGCTGTAGGTCCGTGTTCTCTCTGCCCCAGTGGGGCTGAGCATGTATTCCCCGGTGGTGCCTTTGCACACGCTCACACATGAACACATGGCCAGGCACAGCAGCACAGAGAGAGGTGTCAGCAGCCACACAAACACCCACAGCACTCACTCTGACATGAAGATCAGAGATGGCCTCACCTGTTCCTTCTTCCAGGACAGCTGGGATTGGAGTCAGGGTGTATACACACCCTCACTTTGGATTTACAGACACACATCTTGAATCCTAACACACGTTTCAAATCCATCCAGTATGGCCCATTCCCACACACAGACTGCAGCCTTAGGTATTTCCCTGTGTGCATCTCTTCCTACCTAACACTGGTCTAATCTGAAGTCCAGAGCAATTTTCACCCAGAGGCTCAGGGAGTTACCCAAACAGAAAATAATTAGAATGTGTTTAACATGAAGTTACGACAGGCTGTGGTAATCAATCCTGTGATTTACCAGGCTTATGCCTACTTTTCCTTTTTATTCCACTTTTTTCTTGCTGACCCAGCTTGATCCATCTCTTCCCCTACTTTTGTTCCTTCCTCTAAATGTTTCACATGTTCTTGCAAACAACTCATAGTTTTACACCATCTTCAAATTCTCTCTGTTCTCCCTCAAAATTCTCTTCTGCCTGCATTTCAAAATAAGTGTTGTACCCCTTTGGAAAATCATCCCCCTTGCTTTGTATGGTATTCCAGGAAGAAAATCTTTCCTTTAGCTGTCTTGGCAGGTGGGAAAAGGGATAATGATCTAATTGTTTGTCTTTGACAATCTTAAGATACCTGATTTAGTGTGTTCCATATTCATGTACCAGGTTAATTGCTGGGTGCCTTGGCCTTCTATTGTTCCTTGGATGCTTGCTGAGTCTTTGTTTCCACTGTGTTTAGCTTTTTAAACGTAACATAGTAAGAGGTGGTCTCATCTGTCATCACACAAATATATTTAAATATAAAATATATAAGTTTTGTTAGAGGGAACAAAAGCTGTTATTCACATGAGGAATGTTCTTTTTACCATTTTTCATGCACAATTTTCCAAGAACTCTGTGTCTTCAAATGTTGAAGACATTTTGAAAATCTTGTCCCTGTGAAAGTGTTTGTCAATGTAGAAACGTGTTCTGATAATCACAGCTTTCATTCGCAGTCTCCAAAATCTTCAGAAATTGTAAAGCTCATGCATTTTCAATTTTTAGTTTAATTCATGTTAATTTTAGTTATCAGTACAATTTCCTATATGAATAAGTTTTTTTATAATTAAAATGAACATTAAATGCATCTATGTCTGTAAAATACTTATATCTCCCTTGTATCAAGGAACATAGAATGAAAGAATAAATATTAATTGCTTCAAAAAGTTAAAAAAATAAAATTTTTCATGCCTCTTCTAAAATTTTTCATGTCTGATGAAATACAATAAGAATGCAAGACTGTGACTGAATAATTTCAACATGAAAGGGTGGAATAATGTATGAATTTAGACAGTCAAGCAGAAGATAGCGGCGGAAATGACTGCCATATATCAAAACAGTCTTCTCATGACTGCTGTACATCCTCTTGAAGCTCTCTTTTCTTTACACACTAATTATGCAATAACAGCAAACTTTGGTTACTATGGAAAGGCAGTCTTATTTTATCTTGCAAGCCTGACAAATCAATCAACTTGTTTTTAAGAGTCTTAATTCAAAAATCCTTCAGCGCGTCTCTTTTTTAATTTATGCAGTGCTTCAGGATTCAGAGACAGAAAAAAGACTGCTGTGCAATCCCCAGTGAATAACTGATATGCTCACATGCATTTAGGTCAATGAATGCTTTTTAGAATTTATGCTGGTGTAAAACATATTGACTAAATTTAGCTGAATCATCACTTCATTCACTATTCCTTTTTATTTTTACATCAGACATAAATGAACATAGGCATTTTAAATGTGGCTTTCTTCTTTTCATAGATGTATCTTTTGAATTTCATGCTTAATATTTTTGTCTGATGTATCTGTTCTAGCTTCCACTGGATAAGTACAGTCTTTACAGGCCAAGGGGAAAAAGCCCCAAAGGGTTATAGCAGCATTTTTCTTAAAAAGAAAAGATATCGTCTGCAAGGTGATATATGAATACTGCCCTTTACAGTTATGTTCAGTGTCAGACTTTAATGGCAGAATTCAGTTCAAAATTAAAATGTCTAAATTTAGTTGAATGCTGTTATGTCTTCTGACAAGACATAGAAAATTTTCTAGTCAGACTGCATTAATTTGTTCTTGGTATATTGAACGGTATACAAATCATGGAATTCAAAATATTTGGGGCTCACCATCAAATTAGTGTTTGGGAAACTAGTTTCACAACATTATTTTGAATTTTTTAGCTGTTATTTTATACCTCCATATCCATAATTTAGATTCACAAAACCATTTTCAGCTACCGTTCAATTCTAGAAGCAGCGAAGCTCTCCAGTTTCCAGAATTTTACACAGAAGTCATACAAGCTATTTTCTCTTGATGGTGGGCATCAGCTTCATGCCCACCTCTTCAATGTTACAAACATCAGTATATTTCCTGCCCAAATCTGCTGACAGACTCAGTGAGGAAAGGTTCTTAGAGCTTCCACACCTAACAGTCTCTACACACATCACTGGAATGAAGGTGATATATTTTGTCCAATACACCCAATGATTAAAAGAATGTCAGAGGTGCTGCTTCATTTCTGTCTTGAGCCTTCTGGGACTCAAACTCCCATCTCACACTTCTGAAAGAAGATGAATCCCTGTTTCCTCTTGCAACATTAGAGAAGGTGCTTAAATCTTAGTACTGTAGTTGCTAAATCTCTTTTGAATTCCATTGAAATTGTTCCCTATTTTCAGTGCTGGAAATTGTCTCTGTTCCAATGACTCTCCCCTTAGAGTTTCTGTGAGTCAGTGAGGTTTTGCAATAGTCACTATTGCACAGCATAAATATACCTTCTTGTATCTGCCCACAGTTTTGTTGTGTAGGTAGATAAATTAAATAGCTCAGTTTGTTTCAGCATTCTTATGTCCAAGAAATGAAACACTGAAAAAGCCATTTAGCACCATGTTGCCTCCCCAGAGCAGTGCCACATTATTCCCTATTGACCTCCTCACAGTATATTTTCAGCAATAAACTATATGTTCTTTTGTTATACTTGTAAAATTGGTTCATTCCAATATGCCTAACTATCCTTTCATGAAAAATATTCTGAATAGTATTTATATATCTAGAACTGAAGGATGAAAACCAAATGAATGTACTAATTTAAATTCTCATGCTAGTTAAGAAAAAAAGAAAAAAACACTGCTAATGAACTACATATATTTCTGTGCATATCTTGGAAGTATGCCTGTGGTTTTATACAAAGGATGCAAAGGAACATTTTTCCAAATGAAACTAGTTTAAATTCTTCATAGATCAATTATTTATATAGCTTGAGTTTGGCCTGTAATGCTTTTCAGCTTTTTTTCCCCTTTTGCAACACAAAGCATGGTAGAATTAAAATGAAAAAAAAAAAAAAAGAATGAGCAACTGCTGTATTCAGAAGCAGTTTCTCAAGCCAAAAAGAAGTTTTCATCTATGCCATAATGTAAAAGAGAAAATGCCTAAATCACTCAATGCATGAATGACAGATTGGTGGCCTTTGCGATATACCAATGGTTCCACATTTATTAAACTAAGACTAAATTACTCAAATACATCTCAAACAAATCTGAAGGAGATTAGTGTTACTTGTAAAATATTTATAATTTTCTTTAATCAGCATGCGAGAAATAGACAAATTGCTCCATTTGAGAAAATATATTCAATGACTTGTAAAACTAATTCTGGAAAAGAGCATGTTGACTGATGGGATGGAGGGGAAATATTGGTTATCTGTTTTTTACAGCCATCACTCCCATAATAGTTCTTAAAATTCAGAAGGGAAGTGAATAATGTTTTGACCTTTTCTTGTCACAAATGTACATAGAAAGAGAATTAAGTGTTCCACATGGCTCCTGACTTGTCTTGAATATATGTTGCAAATACAGATGTATTTGTAAAGGCACGTGGAGATTGAAAAGATTCCTCTTATAAGCTTAGCAGTTGATTTATGAGAGTTGAAACGATCCAAAAAAAGATAGCTCCTTTAGATCCATATAAATTCAGTCAGAAGGGCTGGACTTATATCACAGAAAATCTCAATAGAGAGCTTGATTCAGCTTCCACTGAAATATGTCTGAATGCCTCAGCTACACTGGGTCTTAATTACAGCTGGGTTTGTCTTTGCTAATGAAAAACAAATATAGAAAAGCTATACATGAAATGAAAACAAAACCTGTTAATTTTATGAAATAAAGATATCATAGAATAATTTTGGTTGGAAAAAAGCTTATAAGGCAGGAGATCAGCACAGAAGACACAGCATGTTCAATTGTTGGGTACAAACCCCAGCTTGGCTTGAGTTCACTTGCCCAGTTCCTTGAAAGCTCACTCTGCATCTATTCAAGTTGTTCCTGCTACATTTTTTTCTACAACATGGCACCCACATCACAGACTATTTTCCCTTAAATAGCTTAAATTTCTTAGAGACACAAACTGAACCTCCCAGTCCTTCTGTATTAGTCACCAAGTACACACGGGTCCTTGAGAAAAGACACAGTGTCTAATGATAAACCAATATTTAACAATCAGCTAGGTGCGCTGTTATTTTTCCTATCTTCCTATTTTCCGTTGTCTGTTCCTTTGGCTTGTAAAATAGCCATTTGGAGGACAAACGTATCATTCCCTCTTTTCATGTTTGTGCTTCATGCCTCCTTGGTAGATGACTTGCAGGCAAGAACAATTTACAATAAAGGAATTAAATATCAGTTTTTGTGCTTCAGCAGTTTCTATTCCACATTCTAAATCAAACTATGTCAAGATGAATCACAGAATTATAAATTCACAGAACATGCTGTGTTAGAAGGGAACCATCAGGATCACCAAGTCCAACCCCTGGCCCTGTGTAGACACCCCAAGGGTCACACCATGTGCCTGAGAGCCTTGTCCAAAAACTTTTTGGACTCTGTCAGGTTGGGTGCTGTAACAGCTTCCCTTGGGAGCCTGTGCCCACCTACCCTCTGGGGGAAGAATATTTTTTAATACCCAGCCTTCCAACCTAAAACTCCCCCGGCTCAGCTCCCTGCCATTTTCTTGAGTCCGGGCCTGGTCAGGGGAGTGAAGAGATCAGGGTTTGCCCCTCTCTTGTGCTTGTGAGGATGTTGAAGGCTGCAGTGAGGTCTTCCCTCAGTCTTCTCCAGGCTGAACAAACCAAGTGCCCTCAGCTGCTCCTCATACAGCTTCCCCTCAAGGTCCTTCACCATCCTTGTGAACCTCATTTGGACACTCTATAATGACTTAATGTCTTTTTTAAATTATGGTTGCCAAAACTGCACCAGGTCCTCAAGGAAGCAGCCTTGAGGGGGACATGGCCTTCTGTTTTGAGACTGAGGCTTGAACAGTTCTGTAGTTCTGTGGCTGTGTGTGGGCTGTCTCCACTGAAGTGGGCCTCATAATTATAACTTTTTTTTTTTTTTTTTGGTTCCTGAATCCTGAGGCCTAGGATGGCAACCCAAAAATATCATCCCAACCACCATTTTTCTGTGTTTGGGAAATAATCATTATTACTGTTAAAACTTTGCTAAAGACATACTGTCATAATTTAGTTGGTCTTTCCCATCATTAGTTCATGCTTTTCTCTGTTACCCTCAGTGGCTGATTTGTGACTGGAATAATTGGAACCAGCTTTCAGTATTCTGTTTTCTCACCAGTGAATGCCATTACTCCAAATTTGTCACCAGCATAAAGAAAAAAAGCTATTTTGATATTCTTTTTTGCAATTCTCAGTGTTTGATGAAGTTACGTATTTGTACTTCAGTTCTTGCTGCCATATTTTATTTATTGCCATATTTTAAAAACTTCAGACTTAAGAAAGAAAATCTATATTCTGTTGTTTCTCCCATTCAGGAGAATTCCATTCCATTTCAGTTCAATGATGACACAGTGGTAGAGATAATTTGTATAATTGAACTGACCTGAACAAATATTTATTTATTAATAGCTTGTTAACTTTATTTCAGGTTCATCAGTAATTGTTGTTCATATCATCTAATACTTCTTCCTGAGAACTTTGCTCCAGTATCTGTTTTGGTTTAGCTTCTCTAATAGGAACATTTGGGGTTTTGTTTCTTTATTCTTTTTAAATTTGAAACCTTTCATGCTTGGTCATTGGAGATGGCCAGTCTTCTTTCTTTTTAGGATTTTGTGTATATACTGCCTATAGCAACTAAGGGAGGAGGAACACTGTCCACAACTCTTTGGCCTTTTATTGTCACTCCAAATCCCATAGATTCTTACCTTCTGTGAGTCAGTCTAACACTGGTCTCAGCAGCAAGAGTGAACTTGTCATTACTGCTCATCTTCCTTTTCAAGCCAGAGTACAATTTATGTGGAAAATGTTTGTATGCCATTCATGGAATAACACATACAACCTGTGAGCACTCTGCTGTTGTTTATATTAATAAAAAAATCTATACTTCTCTAGCTGCCCACTATCCTGCCATAAAATGTTCTGGTGAGTAGCTTCAATGCATCAAAGTACAGCTAATGATGACTGGCAATTTACTCCCAAGCTTTCTATATTATACAAAATAAATAATCTTCCCATTTTGAGACTTCATACTTTTAATTTTTACTTCTTATCTTTGGATTCTTCCACTATAGACAATGATCCATCGGCAAAGTTCTGCTGTGACAACAATTGCAGTTTGGCAAGTATTTTACTTCAGCAGTTAGATATTTAAAACCACTATAGTTCCCACTTTGTCTTCATTTCAAACATTGTTTCAGTAATTGTGTATACAGGCATATTTTGGTTACCTTTAGAAATTTGTTGCACTTCTTGATAGGAAGTTAATTCAACTTCTGAGTAGGATTTGCTGTTACCTTTGTAATGCATCATTATTTGCAGATAAATAGATTTGGGAAGCAATGGGAAAATTATCCTGATCTTTTAAGAATCCCTTGAAAAAAATACCCATTTTATGCATTAATCACAAGTGTAAGCATACTGTCCTATTCCTTTTGGTGGCAATGATCATTTGCTTTGCCAATTATGAAGGTTTTTGATGTTTCTGTTGCTTTTAATATTAACTTTGTAGGCTGCATCATTTGCTTCTTTAATTTGGTGACTTCATTTCCCCTCACTATCATATTTGCTCTTTGTACAGAGATTCTATTCTTCCATTTTTTTGTCTCCTTAGTAATTTTTCACATGCCTGAGTTATGTTTTCCAGAAGTCTTATTTTGTAAGTTTTCAAAATTTTCTCTCTGTTTAATATTTGTCTAATGACATGATAATCCTACATTACCTTTTTTCTTGCTAATATCATGGCAATTTAAATTTTTAAAATTTTTCTACGCATATGGTGTAATTATGATGTCTGCTATCAAAAATGGCCACTGTATTTAACTCACTTCATGTAACTAGGCGTCTTTTGACTGTCAGATCCATCTTCTCCAGTCTCAGTAGGTTCCTTGTTTACCACCTTTCTCTTGGATTGCCCATTTTACATTTTGCTGAGCACATTTCTGATAGTCCCTGCTAGAATGATTATATAATTTTTGTAATATAAATAAACATTTTATAAAACCGTCATGTGTAAAGAAGTTAATTATTGTATTTTATGGGATCTTTGTATTATTCAGAGCTTAGGCATTGGATTAATAAGAAATCAAATGTGATGGCCAGGCCATTTCTCTAGTTTATTGAGACAAACAAAGCATATAAAATGTTTTTTACACCAGCAGTCTATTTTAACTTATTATTTAGAAGCTGTTTTTTCTTTAACACTTGAATACAAAATTTGAAGCTATTCATCCCTTTATTCCAAGTTTTCTACACTAAGATAATAGTGCAATGTTTGTGTAATGAGAGCTCACACAATTCATTCAGAAATTACAAAATGTGTCATTAATATCAAATATCAGAAGGAAAACTAGATGTTAATCTGGAGCTGACTCCAAATTGTAGAAGACTGAAAAAAGATCAAGACAATTATGCAACTCTGTGCTTCACTGGTTAAGACATTCCACCAACAGTTTGTACACCTAAAACAATGCCTATGGAATTATATGGTCAAGGTGTAAATTGATAATACCTTATCTGACATATGTGGCTTTTTTAAACCACTTTGCAGAGCCAAAATATTTAAACCCTGCCTATAAGCACCTACTTCACAGTATAGCTTATAAACATATCAATTTTATTTTATGATGCTGGAATTTTGAGATTATAATTATTTATATTACTGAAATAAAGTAAAAATTAAATTTCTGTGTAAGCCTTATTGATTCTGTTCCATCACTATGGTATTCCAAATACTTGTTAGTGCATGAAACATCCAATTTTTTTCAGTTGAATGCATGCCTTAGCATCTTAAATATTTTACTGAATGTCATACCTCAGATTGAAACCATTATATTTCTCCTGAGTCCTTACACTGTGATTAAAGTATATATATCTATATCTGTATATGTAGTCTGTATAAGATGTAACATTCAGGAAATGTGTCAAGAAATACAAAGGCGTTTCAGTCCATGCTCTTTTCAACAATAAGCACTGACCGAAGAACAAGTCAATGACAAAGGAGTTTTATGGCTCCTCTGCTTACTCTGAGGAGTAAAACATGGATTGTAAAATCCTTACCTCTGTGTCACACTGTTCTCTATGAAATATTAGCCATTTTTTTCCTGAAATTTGCATATTTCTTCAAATACACAAGTTCTTACATGTGTATTTATACACGCCCGTAAAGAAAGACATATGACAGGTGAAAGCGACACCAGTGCTTGTACTAGATAAGTGTCTAACAATCCCTGGAAGATCTGAGCTATGCTTAGCAATATTTAAGCTGTAATTATTCCTTTTAGAATAAAAAAACCTGACCAATGTGTGTGCCACATTTTATTTTGTAGAATAAAAAAAACTGATCAATGTGTGTGCCACAATGGTGGCAGCCACACTGTGGAACATATTTACCTAAATCTGAATAAAAAGACCAATTGCTGAAAACTGAATTCATGATGCCAGAAGATTCCAACTGTCAGGAAAAAAAATACAAAAATATTGTTCAGGTGATGCAGCATTTGATGGGAAATGATTTACACACAGTCAGTTTCATACTGGGGTGCTTGGTGCTTGTCGTTCGTCTCCATTTTTGTTGCATAGAGCAATGGAGAAATGTTGCTAAAAACCTACCTTTTTTGATTGTGTGAAAAAAACTGTATGAGAACTTATAAAAATCTGTCAGATTTCCTATCCACATTAAATATTATTTTTCGTTCTTCACAGCATGCATACATCTAAAATTTTTGAGATAAAACATTAAGTGGTTGTAATAGCAAATGCCTGCATTTCAGCATTACTGCATAAACACTAAAATTTCACAACAGCAATATTCCTAAAATGGTTCCTTCATGATTGAAGACATTTGTAGTTTCAGCAAGCAAAATGTGTTGCCAAAACAGGTTAACCTTATTAAAAAAGATTTTGGCTTGTAGTAGTTCTGTCTCCAAGTATGCTGTGAAGACAGAATAACTGGGTCTTACTTGGTAAGCACTGATCACTCTGCAGGATTTTGCTACTATGGAGTGTCCGACATTGTCTTTTTCTAAGGAGTCCTTTGCTGGCTGCCCTTACATAGAGCTGATGTGCTTATTTCAGTCAGTTAATTGTCTCCGTGTCATTTATTTAATATAATATCAAGAAATAATTGTGCTTGTAGCGTGTTTTTGAAAAGTACTGGGTTTCTCTTATATCTCTTCAAGCAAATAGAAATCTTGTCCATTATACATGGCATTTTTTAAGGTATGAGCAACTCTAAACTGTTGCAATACATATCTTTGTCAAGTCTCCTTTTTGAATTTATTTTTGTTTATCATTTTATATGGATTTATATTTGTTTATCTCAGTATTTTCAGTGTATTTCTGTGTTTACGCACCTGACTGATATAGAATTCCCCAAGTAGCTGGGTAGGTTCAGATACATGGATTCATGATACATAAATGGATACATAAATCAAAGTAATTACAAATTCTCATCACTTCACAATTCTTCAAGTCAAGCAGAAATATGCTAATAATATCTGTAAACATTCCAGTTTCACAAGTATGACATTAAAAAATCCCCTTATCTTAATTAAAAATATTTGAAAACTCAAGGAGTAATAATAATGATGTTGTAATTGTAAATATAAGGAAAAAAATACTGATACTTTTTTTTTGATAAAAGAATTATAATAAATTTGTTGCAGCCTTATTTTACACTTAGTTCCATCTTCCTCACATGGTGCTCAGACTGGATGCAGAAACATAATACTACAAGCTGACATTTTAAGAGATTTAAAGAGTGTTGTACAGCTTAGACAAATCAGATTTTTCCAAGATGCTATAAACTAAAAAGTCAAACTGGACAAAAATGTTACTATATATGATTCAAAAGAAAAATAATTCTATTACTTTGTCTGTGTTATTTATCAAATTTTCTTTTATGAGAAAAGTATGGTTTGTACTATCCTGAAACTTGAAATGAAGATTGATTTTACGTAAAAGAGAAAATTTGTTTTCCCAGGAGGTATACAGAAAAGTCCTCATCTGAAATCCTTTATAAGTAAAATAAATGCTCAACAAATCAAGTAAGTTTTCATTTGTAACAAAAGTTGTATTTAGGCTGAAAAATACATGCTACAATCTAAAATTAATGCTTTCCAATTTATCTTTAACCAAAATCTGGTCTAAAAATCTCTAATACTGAGTTAATTAGTATAATTATCTGTCTCAATTAAAAAATATTTTTATTGCATGCAGATATCTGAGTTATGGCTGATTTATTTAATGAAACTTTTTAAGTTACTAGTCATAATTTTCTGTAAATATTTCATTAACAATTTTTTTAAAATAATATCAGTATAAAAAATGACTGCCCTGCGGTCTTGCACTGATAACAAGATCAGGTTACAAAGTGTGAGTTTTCTCTCTCAGACAAACTAATCTAAGATGAACTGAAGAGTGTAATATAAATCAGAACTTAATAAGATTTCATCTCTTTTCAGATTTGAAAAATGGGACCCAGTTTAAATTTCACCAGCTTTCAAGGCAGTTTGAGACATATGTTTATCTTTCTCCCTGAGACAGGGAATCTAAATCTGGACTTAATTCCACTGGCTCATTTAAAAGTTTTATTTTTTGACATCTTGTTTGTACCATACTTTTAACACAAATAATTAACTCAAAGTAGCTCAGCTGTAAGAGCTCTGTGAGCCTTTACTGTACTTTGAAACCCCCTGCAATCAGTAGATATTAATTTCCTGTGCATGTATATGAAAGGTTTTATCCAAAGCATTATCAAATGTAATGTAAAAGTTCACACTAGCTTCAGTGAAAATTGAGGAATGCTCACAAAAAGGTCAAGATGAGCAAATGTGCATTTAATGCGAGATACATGAATAGCAACATTGAAGGCAGAGGAAATTGTTCTTATTCTTGAAACAAGTATGTGCTGGAAGAACAAGCCTTTCACTGCTTTAATCTTCTCTAGGGCTTTGAGGAACAAGTAAAATGATGGCATTCTGAAATAAGGCATTGATAGGATGAAACATGCAGATGCCCATCAGACCCCATTAAAGCCTGTGTCACACCTCACCAAACACTTGGGACAATTCCCTGCAACCTTCCCCTGACAGAGGCTGGGAACAACTCTCAGGGAAGCTCCATAGCCAGAAAGTTACATCAGTCTTACTGCCAGCCTTTCTCAGCTGAGCTGCTCTGACAGCACACACAGGAGTAACTCCAGAAAACCAGCAACTCCTTCATTCATTCATTCACTGACAGTCCATCACTGTCTCCCACTGCTGCACAGTTGTGCCCTTATCATTTTTTCCACAAAAAATGACAGGATGTACATGTACCACAAAAGATTTAGCTCAACTGCTCCTGTTCCCTTGTGTTGTGGTGCCCTTCTTGACAGCACATATCTGTGACAAATAGCACTCAGTGTCTTAGGGTATACTTGTGAGCAGTAGAAAATTTTCTTGAAAAAAATGTTCTGTAAATAATATGTACACATAGCAACATTGCAAGTGAGTGCCAGGCAAAAGAGGCTTAGTAACGCCTTTTAATGAACAAAACATCAGACAAGAAAATGAAAACAAAACCAAAACAACAAACAAACAAACAAAACCAAAAAAGCACAAAAAACCCAACAAACAAACAAAACAAAACAAACAAACAAACAAAAAAAAGATAAGGTAAAAAAAAACAAAAACAAAAACAAAAAACCAACCGCAAAACCCAAAAAAGTTAAAAAGTTGTCTCTTCCAGTTGAATTATTTTCACAATATTTGTTATTTGCCTGGAATATGGATAAGCTTATGCTACAAGCTGAAGAGTGGAGGAGAGAAAAAATAAGACAGCTATAATCAGTTACTGGAAACTTCTTTGGATTATTCCTTGTATCTGTTGTGCAATTCTTCACATGTTCAGCCTTCTTAGGTGAATGTATGTTCTCACAGGTGTCAGTACTGTCTAGCTCTAATAACAAGGTACAGGCCCATGATGCCTTCTCATATTTATGATCAAGAGAGGCTGGAGCAGGCCAAGGCTCTTGTTCTTGTCAGTCAGGGAAAAAGAAAATGCAGGTCCAGGCAGCACAGTAGCTCAATAATAGATGTCACTGGGGAGACACTTGTGTCTTCTAGATCATCATCATCCTTTATAGCTGGGTGTGACTGAACGCAAACAGAACAGAAAGTTGGCAAAATCCTGAGGGCATTTGACAAGACTGGATTTACCTTTTATGAAGCTCATACACAGGAGCAAGGAGCATGACTGAACCAAGTCTCAGTAATTAAGAAGAGATGGTGATAATGACCTGAGAAGTAGCATTTATTCATGAAATAATAAATGCTTGTATTCTTGGAAAACAGCAATATCAATTTAAACAGGCTGTTTTCCAATAAAGTCTATAGTCTTAATATGCAGTATTGTTAACATCTCCCTGACCAACCAACTAAAACAAAAAGACCAGGATCTGAGAAACAACTCAAGTTTTTTTATGTTTTTCTCAAGATATATAAAAAACACATGCACTATATAATATGCATTTATTTCCTGTATTGTTTCCTCCAGATTTCCTCATTCAGAATGGCCAGAAATTCTCTCAGCACTGTAAAAAGCCTGCTGAGTAGTGTAGTCTCCAGTGGAATACCAAAATGAGTTGATTCGTCACTCGTAAATTTGCCAGTTTCCACCAGAAATTTCAAGAGAGTAACAAATGTTTTGCGTTTCCAATTTTGGCACCTCTGGTCTCACAAAGGGAGACAGGAAGGAAAAACAAGAACCAGAGATCAAAAAGAGGCTTCACAATTATGATCTCTTTTCCACGGGGACAGATAATACTGTCCCCACTCCCAGCACACTAATGTCATTAACATAACTGCATGGTCTCTCTGGTCCTGCACAATTTCATAATATTATTTGGACAGAGTAGAAATTCACACATCACCCTAATACAAATAAAATGTAAATGAGGGCATAAATCATTGGAGATCCAGTGTAGAAGACCATATGCTTGTACAAACCCACATAGAATCACACTGGGTAGAAAGAAATGGATTTACCCATTCTGTGATTGCCAAAGGGATACAAAGATAAATGTTACTTAGAAATCACAAAAGAACTGATGATCAGCTGAAACATATAATCATCCAAGCCCATCAGGATCAGCTCCTACCTCCTGTTCTCATCTTAACCATCTCTTTATCCCTGAGATGCAATATGGGAGTGTGAGGGGAGGTGAGAGAGCTCCTGTGTGTGGAGAGTTAAAGCCTTTACTGTTCCAACAATGCATAGTCATAGCTTTTTGTTTGTTGCTAAACAGTAGCACAGGTCAGCTCTTCTCTCTCCTGGTGTGATCAGAAGCAATGAGCCCACTGCTAGCACTTAGTCTAAAAATTACAGCATTGCTTCCTCTCCTCCCCACTAGCACAAGCAGGCATCACTCCCAAATCTATCAAAGATATATGCAATTGCATGGTCTTAGGAGACCTGCAGGGAAGGAATTTTCAGAGGAATTTCTGGCCTCTGAAAGAAGAATTGTTTGCATTGATTTTCCCCATAGCCAAAGATGTGACTATACAGTGCCCTTAATGCTTCATTTGTTCTGTACCTTTGGCAGTTTGCTGCAGCAGTATTCAGAGTGATGCATAATGCTGCCAGAAGGAACCAAATTTTCCACAGAAATGATGAATTTTTAGCACAGGAAGCTTAAGGTTTTGAAATGCAATTTAATATTAGCTACTGATTTCTGCTGACCTCTTTGTGCTCTCTTGGAAATGAAATAAAGCTCATAGAAATCCTTCTTGTACTACAGGGAAAAGTAGTCCCCTGAAACAGGGAGCTAACTTTGACTCTCAGTGCTCCTGGTTCTTTTTCTCTTTCAGCCAATGACTAAAGAAATGAATCCTCTGTCACTTTCAGAGTCACGTATTTCACATCAATTGAAGTTTGCAGTCATAGGTGAAAAAATAAAAGAACAAACTACAAAAGTAAGAGCGCAGAAAGCTCTGAGGCAATTTATTCTCTCAAACTAACAAAATGACACAGAATATTTTTAAGGCAATTACAAAGAGCATATTGATTTGTAGTTCTACAAAAGAGGAATAAGCAAGGTTCCTGTTTCATTTTTGTGTATGTGTTTAAATCTACAAAGAAGCATTTTACTTGTTTGGATCCTGAAGAATGGAACTCTTTTTCCTCTATGTGTGTCTGGCTATTTCTCACCTTTTTCTTCCCACCTTCCTTCTGCTAGCTTTTCACTGCAAGTCGACACAAAGAACATCATCTGCAACAGAAGAAATTGCTGGTACAGTTGCATGAAATTTGGACAGTGACCAGATGTCATCCCCTGACTGACTGCTCAGTCTTTGCAGTTAGCTCTGGTAATGTCTTTTGTTTCACTTTATTAAAGGAGACAAGGTTGCAAAGCTTCTTAGGTAAAGGGTAAATAATGTATCTGGCTTGAAATGGATAGCAGGAGCAGAGCACCAAAAAGAGCTGTTTTGTTCTTTTCTTCTCATGAACCTGTGGAAGAAAAATAAAAGTGTTGTCAAAAATGCTGATGAAGCAGTAATGTGTTTCTACAGTCCATATAAACCAGTATTTTTGAAAAAGACACAATGCAGGTTTTTTAAATTTTATGTAATATTGATACATATAAAAGTACATATAATTATTTATATGCAATGCCAAAATAGATATTTGACAATAAAATTGCATTACACTGGATTCCTTCTCTTCCAATTTAGAATCTAATTTAATTTATATCACATTACAAAGAGGTGCCAGATGCTCCAGCTTCCAGTTGTGGTTGGGCAAATGATGGACTACCATTATGTTTCTACAGATAAAAAGATTTTTTGTATTTATTTTAATCAATACTTTCCAATTATGTTTATATCTAAGCACTGATTCATAGCCTTCCTAAATAAGTATTTTTGTTGACTTCACTAACTAAGCAAGTCTCACAGTAACAATGTGCCCACAGAGCACATGGGATTTGGAGTGGAGATTGTTAGACAGGCCTGCCTTTCTGCTAGACACTCCCACAACATTCTAATTAGGTTAAGCAAGTAGATATATAAATCTTAAACTGAAAAATTACAGGATAATTAGCAGAGCTCAAAATATAATGAGAATGAAACCCTCTGCATCTACATTATGTGCTGGCCAAAGACAGTACAGGAATTAGTTGCTGCCCAAAGCCTCTTTTGACAAACAAGTTGAGAGACAATGGAGGACAATGCCTAACAAAGACAGGACTGTTGAGCCACTGAGTTAGGATGTGAAGAACCACAGTCATGAAGGCAGATTTTATCAGTTGGAGGCCAGTTGAAGTCAAATGCCTCAGAAGAGTCACGTTGAAATTAAGGAGCAGGTTACAAAACTGCAGTGCAAAGGCCATGGTAGTTAATAATCGAACAGTGTGAAACAAAGACCAAGGGTATAGCACAAGCTAAAGAGCTAGTTTTACACACGCTAGTAAATAAGGAGATGTTATTTAAGGATTGCCTCTACTACCAAAAGAGAAATCTGATTCCTCCTCTGCAGTGTTAATAACATCCTACTGCTCCACTGATACTAACTAGTGCTGCAAGGGATCCTAGCCAGGCAGCTTTGGTATCATTCTATTTTACCATGCCAGAATGTGTATGCATTGAAACAGGGCTAACTATTAATAATTTCTATGCCTGTGCTTCTGTACATTTTATAATTCACTGACATGAAGTAGCATATGGTAGATAATATTTTCCAATTACTGTAGTTAAACATTGTAAAACAAATGTAAGAGATGATGCTTCCTGCTGCTGGACAAAACACATCCCCAGCCTGGGAATAAATCCTAGGACAGATGTTCTATTATAATTGATTAAAAAATTCTGGGGTTTAAGATAAACTGTTCTGTCCTCTGACAACAGGCTGTTATTTGCCTCTAGTCTCAAAGCTGCATCCATATATAGAGATATTTTCATACCCTCTCCAGGGGCAGTTGTCTCCTGACAGCTGTTAGTTGTCACACCATTGGTTAGGAATGAATTCTTGTTCCGCATCACAAATGTTCTACAACTGCTAAGAACTAACTTGCACTAACCTGCATCATTATTTCAGAACCTCTAAACAGTATTTCTGCACTTATTATGAGCTGGTGTCATCAACACACAGGCTCTTTGATGAGTTACACCTATACTTAAAATATTTTTCTCCTTCCAATTGTCCCACATATTTTTGCTTTTGTTTTCCAAGCCATACAATTAAGACAAGGAAAAGATCATTCACATTTTGCGAGCCATGCAATCAAATATGACTTATTTGCATTCACCTCCTAGCCTCTCTTTTTTTTTTTTTTTCTCCCCTAGCTGGCAGCATCCTCCTGACAGCATTATCCTGAGGAACATTGTCAGATGCAGTAAATCAGGTCTAAAAGGCCAGGAAGAATGTATTAAATGAAACAGAGAACTGAATGACACAGAGAAAAATGCTGAAAAGTTTTTTTTTTCTTCCTCCTCTTTTTTTTCCTGAAAATTCTGGACATCAGAAAAAGTAAGTGCCAGAATTTTAAAATTATTTGTTGTATAGGAGCTTGACAGTTCCAAACTGTATGCCAAGAAGTTGCTCACTATCAAAATTGCACTTTAATCCTTGTTTCGGAGTAAATTTTAAATATGGCCTTTATTACTTACTCTTAGTGTGATATGCCTACACACTGTTCTGTATGACACATATTATATTGTGGTATTATTCTTGTGTACAGGGTCTTATCAAGCTTTTCTGAAGCAGAACTTGGATTGCAGCAGCAATTTCACATGTTGAAAATTTCCAGTACAGAAATGGAGCTGTACAAGCTGGGGAGAAAGTAGATGCTTAATAGAGCAGAAGATATGAAGATACAACAGAGTCCCTTGAACCACCTGACCATGTGCCCCTCACATGGTTTGTGGTGTGGCATTTTGCAGTTCTGACATCCCTTTAAAATTAGAGGACTGTTTAGGAAGGTTCATGAGGTTTAGGAAGTCCACTTCAAAATCTACTTAATGGACCCTTTCAGTCAAAAATATCAAATGTGAATATAACTACAAATATGTAATGTGAATGAAGGCATTGAGGTGAGAATAAAATAAAAAAGAGAGAAGATAAAAAATAGGTCTATACAATAACATTTACATTAATGTTATATCTCTATACCCAAGTCTGTATTCCATAAAATTTTTGTAATATGAATTCCTAAACTAGAATGTTTGTGAACTCCCAAAGTACTTCATTGAGTATGTTGAAAGGCCACTTTCATCTGTAGTTTTACATCTAGCTACACTCAGTCAGCCCACTCTGTAGTAGGGCAGGAAACAGAGATTGAGAAATTAGGCAGTGTGACACCTTGGCCCGCTGAAGACTGTATTGAGTAAGTACTAACAATCACTGCAGCACAAGAACTTCAGTGTCATCCACTTTTATCAGAACAATTTCTTCTATGGGAAGCAGAGCTAGTGGTGCCTGACAGCCTATATATGCACAGGAGATGTCCCCTGTGTACTCTGTATTCCTAATGCTGTAATTCTAATGACAAAATCCTTCCTATAATTTTTGCTAATAATTTACCTGTCTCCTCCTTATCTGCTGCTTACCTTCTTTGGCTTGCTGCCTGATGTTATTTGGCGTATACCACAGCTGCTTTGGAAGCACAAGGTCCTCACTGGTGGGTCAGGTTCTGCTAGCCTGAGAAGCAATTCTTTAAGCAAAGAAATTGGCAGAGGTGATTTGTAGTAGTCAACATGGATATACAAAAGAGAAATCATGCTTAACCAAACTGATAGCTCCCTATGTTGATATGTTTGGGTTGATTAGTCTCCAGTGGATTAAGGCTTCCGACAGTTTCCCACAACTGCAGAGAATCTGTTCAAATGCAGGTTAGGGAAGGGAGCAGTGAGGTGAACTCAGCTGCTGGACGTAAAGGGTTGTGATCAACAGCATCAAATCCAGCTAGAATCTGGGCACTAGAGGTGCACCTGAGGGATCAACAGTGGAGCCAGTACTATTTAAGACCTTCATTAATAATTTGATTATGAACCTCAGCAGTTTTGCAAGTGATACAAAACTCTGAGAATCTGATGATACACAGGAGGGTTTTGCTGCTCTTTAGAGGGACCTTGCCAAGCTGGATGATTTGATGAATAGGAATCTCATGGAATAATAAAAAAAAATAACCCCAGGCACTAGGGCAGGCTTGAGGCCAACCTGTTGAAGAAGATTTTCAGAAAAGGAGGATTGTGATGGTCAAAATGGTGACCAAGGGCCAGCAGTGTGATCTCATAGCAAAGGTGGTCAACAGCAGCTTCAGCTGCTTGAGGAAGATTGTCACGAACAGTTCAAGAGAGGTTACAGTGGCACTCAGCCTGGGGTGTTGTTTAAGTCCCTCTTTAGAACTGGTTTGCAGGCTGAGGCTACATCTATTCTAGTGAGCTGAGCAGAGCTGGGACCCATTCGCTTGGCCAGCTGGCAAGGCAGGCGACAGCCATGTGGCTAAATTCTTTTAACCTCCTGAAAAAGGTATGCTGAATGCAGGATTTCTATTAAGAATGGTTCCTTGCCCATCTTAGCCCACAATCTTTCCAGAAACCATTTGGGACGCTGTGATTTGCCCACAGACAATGCTGTGACAGGGATTGTTGCAATAATTAAACAGTCCAGATGGTTGGCACTATTTACTCTATGGGTACTGCAGTGGAAGAGATGTAGTCTCAAATAAATTATTTTATGTAATTTCAAGACCAAAGCCTAAACCAATCACAAAAATCTCCCTTAACCTAAAAGGGACAGTGGTAGAAAAATCTCGTTTTAGGTTATCCTGTTCACCACTGACTGTGATGCAATTTAGGGTGATTTAGAGTGATTATCTGAGATCAGAAAACTGGTTGTGGTCTGTTAATCAGGGAGAAGTCACATGCTTGGGGGCAGATTATCACAGAATATTAAGGTGTCAGAGATGGGATAGATGATTTGTGAGAGCTTAAGAACAGACAGATCCCTTATATCTACCCAGTCTCCTATAATCATTGCTTAGGAACAGCTTCTAGTGAATTGTATCTTGGGCTGAGCATGAATCAGAAGTAAAAACATATCATGGATCACAATTAATCGGTGTTTCATTCAGAAACTACACAGCTAGAAAATAATGTGACTTCAATCAAATTTGATTAATTGCAGGCCCAGAAAATAAGTTATGTGAATGAGTTTGTTAGACTTGCATAAGCAGTGATAGAAAATGTTATTTGTGTTGGTCTGCCTCAAATTCCATGAATGAATAAGGATTGTCTGGAAATGTAGGGGGGATTATAACTGACAGGGGATTAATTTCAGTTTTCTTGATAAAAAGCCTAAACAAAACCAATGACAAATTCATCTTCATATGTCACATGTTCATTTTATTAAGCAGAAAGGATGATCCCTGAATATCTCAACAGGTCATATTTACAAACAACTTCCTGTAAAGGCAGTTTGTCCACAGGTGCAGAGAACTGATCTTGTTTTGTGGGGAAACGGGTTTAGAATGTTTCCAGGGACCCCATGGCAAGTAAATAAATGTGATGGTAGAAGTAACTGTATATATACAAATAATTTATTATTTGTTTCAACTCTCAAGGAACAGCATTGTAATTTCCATTAGTGGATCCAGATTCTCCATTCAAGAGTTATCTGAAAAAATGACAGAACCATTGCTGATAACTAAACTCACTCTTAGGTATGAAAGGTTTGTCATATGCACATTATGTAATTTAAAATGTTATTGCTATTTGGTGTTAGAATAATGACAGTTCTACTTTTCTATCAGTATATCATGTTTGTAAAAAATTGACTAATTAGTAATGACTTTTGCAGCTTTTCAGGAAGAGAATTTGAAGTAAATTCTTGTCTAGAGCAATTAATTGAAATTTGGAGTGATACCATATGCAAATGTGATTTTTTCCTATTAATTAGAGTCCTTAATTACTTTCATCAGAGACTTTATTATACCACTTCTGGGAAGCCATGCAAATAGGGAAAAAAAACCCTCAGATTTGAACAGGCCAGTTATTCTAGTATCAAAAGCCTTTTTTTTTTCTTGTTCATCCTTATAACATTGAATAAAAGCTTTATTGGATCCAGTTCTAAACTCCTGTGGAAGTAGATTTCATGCCTGAACCATACTGAATCTGGAATACATTTTTTAAATGTATTTTAATGTTGGTTTGTTATTTCCCATAGCAAGAACAGAACATCAAAGCACCTTAGAACTTATGGTACCAGCGGAGACAGCAGCCCTGTGAGGGAGACAGTATTAAGGTTTTGTGATCTATATTTAGCTCCTGCCATACAAAGTTTTCTTGTGAAGCCTCATATTAGCTACTTAATATTTCTTCATTTGGCTTCCTGTGTAGAAGGATAAGAGCTTTCTCTCTCCCCTTCATCTGAGTTGCCCTGTGAGAATAAAGCAACAAGCACGGCACACTTGCACAGGGCTTTGTGCAGTGGCTCAGAGCAGTCTTGTGTAGAACAAAAGGGCAGGACAGAGAGGTCTCTACAACATTGCAGACAAATGGAAAACAGAGCAGGAAGCCAAACAGACAACTATTTCATTAATGTGCTAATGATATCTTAGTGAAGGCTTAGATTGACTTAATTTTTTATATGTACAGTAATTTTTATATGTACAAGTGAAGGCTTAGATTGACTTAATTTTTATATGTACAGTTGTGTATCCTGTGTAAAATCTTAGCATGGATTAGTTATATGCACACACAAGACAGCAGCCCTCCAAAAGCTGTACTTAAATCCATCTGTAGATGTGTCTGTGTGGTTAATATTCTTTATTAGGATGGGAGGAAAAAAAGAGATCTGTGCTCTAGGATATTAGGAAAAAAAAAAAGAAAAACCCATAATTCTGCTGTTTTGTATAGTCCTTCACAATACTGAGAACAGTACCATGTTTTTATTTCAAATGAGTTCTTATTCTTTTCAGTTGCTCTTATAAAACTTGTGTTATCCATGTCAACCGAAACTATTTTTCTTTTAAAACTGTAGCTCCTGTTAATCTATCTTGCAAAGGTCTGTAGTCTTTGTCTGCATTTTAATGAGGTGATCAATGGACACTTGAAAGTTTCCTGAATACAGTCAGCAGTAATGAAAAGGCTTTAATGTAGTACTCTACAGCAGCACAGGTATCTAAATGCTATGGAATTTAATGTTTACAGGGACTATGACATTAGACCAGATGCAAACCTCTTGTTTTTCTGTTGTGATCACATCAGTCAAGTTTTCCTTTCCTTTTCTTCTGAGACAGCCCAAAGGTTTACTTATCTTTGCTAAAGCATATTTTTCTTAATTTGCATGTCAAGGGGCAAATATATGGTTATGATGTGAAGGAGAAAATGTAAAGTGCATTTTAGTTTTGGGTGAAATTATATAGCAAGCACAAATGCTAAATCCCACCTATACCAAATATCAGTATAATGGCTTAAAAGCTTGGGAATTTTTTCCTTCACATACAATGTGTTTTATTATACATGATCAGCCAGAACAAAACAGCTGTCTCTGCCAAGCACCAGCTGTGTACCATTATCTTGAATTTCACCAACCATCCTTCAGTCATTAATTCTGAAATGTTCTGGTTGTGCTTCTGAACTACCAGATAGCAAATTTTGGTCTAGCTTATGGTGAAAAAACTGGATCCTATCTAGTCAGCAGAAGACTTGTAGCTGGGGTTTGAGACTTTAAACTTTGACTTTCTTTGCTCCTATTGCCCATTAGCTGGAAGGGATGCTGAGATAGGTACAGAAGCAGATCTTACATTAAAAAAAAAGAAAAGTTTTCTATTTCAGTCAGTGGCTCCCAATCTTTTCTAGCATTCTGGCAACATTACCTGAGGAGAAGTATCCTGCCAGCAACATCTGACCTTGCTCTGCGTAAGTATATTTCAGCTTTACCAGCAACAGCTTCTGTTGGCCTCTGGTGTTGGAGGATCATGCAGAGAACATATTGTCAATAAACTATATTTAGAACCATTGATAAATGTAAATTTGTTTTGGGCTCATCTAGCACTCTGCCTTTTACAAATATGAGTGCTAAATTCCTGTTTTGTTATACACTAGCCAAAAAAGCTCCAGGGTAATCACATTATTTTCAAAAATCAAGTCAATGATGAGCAAAATTCAAACACTCTTTTTGTATAGCCTGGGAAAGCAAAAGGTGAAGTGTTCAAATTAAAACTCAAATAACTGTAATTAAAATCAAGTGTTAATTCCTTCTTGCTTTGTAGTCTGCCTCCTTCAAATATTTTATAATACATGCATGTTTTCCCAGAGATTTTGTTTAGTTTGAATTCAGAGCAGTATTTATTTTTTGCACTGACTTTGGATGCAAAAATTTACCACAATATGTTTTTTTCCCCTACTGTTTTTTTGTTTGCATCTTCAATGCAAGTATTATCTCTGAACAGTGCTTAGATGCCTTCAGCTATGCTTAAGTGGGTTGCACCTGGCCACATGTGTGTTTTCCTAAAAGGGGAAATATGTTGAATATTATAAACTGCAAAATTGCTGTAGAATTAACAGGGAGTATTGACAATACCTTAAATATAGTAACTGATTCCCTTCTAAAAAAACCCCCAGCTTACATATCCTGAATTTTTCTGCAAAATACCAGATTTAAAGCTGAATATTTTTGTTATTTTTATTCATTGCAGACAAACCTAATATTGTACATGATAGACTGTGGCTGCAGAAGAGTTTAAATGAGGCCAAATCTCATTTCATGTTTACAGTTCAGCTGGGGGCAATCAAGCGAAGGCCTCTTTGTGCTTTGGAAAATGTCACAGGACATGTAGGGCTTAAAGTAGCCAAGATCTTAATTGTGGAGGTCTTCCAAAGTATTTGCTGTCCTTCTGCTGCAGTAGCTGCAGCTTCTGGGATGGAAGCACATTTCATGTAACACATGGTAATTAACACTGGTAATTAACGCTGTCTCAGAGGAAATGGCAGCGTCCATCCAAGGAATAGGAAACAGTGGAGAAACCCCAAAACTGCTCACACTCACAGCAGTCAGTGTCAAAGGAAGATTAAAAAGGCCTAAACAAAACCCCTGGGTGTATGTCAAATTATTTGATCAATATGTTTTCAATTTTTATTGAATGTCCAACAGCCATGTGGATAATAAAAATATCTGTGATACCCAGTGCATTCAAGCAGTTAATTTAATTATTGGATCATTCAATTAGCTGTCAGAAGAAGGGCCAGTATTACATAACAGCCTCTTATTCCACTTAGAATTGTGTAATTAATAGTTTATATATATATTTATAGTCTTTACCTATGTATATAAAAATAATTTCATGTGTTTATACAGAAATATATTAAAAGTTTAGGTGCTCATTTTTAACCTTAATCAAAGTGTAAGTATTACAAATCAAGGTGCACCCCTGTATTCAAATTTGGATGTGCAAAACAATCTAATTGAATCAGAAATCTTTGCCTCTCTTGCATTTAATGACTGTCAGCAGTTTCATTTCATCAGCAGACTGTGAACATTGTTTATCAGATTTAAAGCCTTAGAAAACTATATCTACATCACAAAAGGATTATAAAGATAAGAAAAGTTAGCCTTCCAGGATTAAAATTCCAAGATGAGACCTTCATTTACCCTTTCTTTCATAGGTTTGGGGTTTTTTAATTTTGTAGTTTTTCATATTCAGTAAATTGCTTTTTTCTGATGATAGCACATGAATATCAACATGTCAGCATCAGAAGGTATTGCCTAAAATAGGAGATCAAATGATCCTCTTGATTTTGATATGAATGGTAATAAAGAAAAGTACAGCGTTCTTCATGAGAAAATAGGAACTTAATTTAGATGTTTCTGCCTCCCAGCTCAAGGTCAAGGGCAAACCTGAAGGATTTCTGATTTAGTTTTTTATAACTAAAAATGTATGCAGTCACTTGAATTTTTTTGGCCATCGGCATATGTAATCTGTAAAACAAATATCCAGATGCATCTCCAGGGTCCTCATGGTTTCTGCTGTTTTTCCTCTAGGTATATGGGGACAGAGACAAGTGTTACACCTAAGGGAATGCTCCCTCCTCCAAGCCTCTTGTCAGACACATTTTTCTGTGGAAAATCAAGTGGAACATTGGCACTAGGAAGTACAGGCTGAACCAGGACAATTTAATTATCTTTGGCAAAACGTGCAAAGATGCCCTAGAATGTAACTGCTATTGTTGATGCTTTTGACACTTCAGTTTTCTACAAGGAGGAAAAGTTGGGTTTTTTTTAAACAAGTATATTAATGTATGTGCATGTAGATGTTGGAAGTCATATTCTTGTTAGAAGAAAATTTAGCTGGTTAAAACAGAAAGAGTAAGGAATTTACAAAGTTTGGGTCTTTTTCTAGAAATGCTTTTAGTTTTGGTCGCTTGCAAGGTTGTGTTGCACCTCTAACAGAGTGTTAAGAAGCAGTAAGTAAATAAATAAATGGAATCACAGAATGAATTGGGTGGGAAGAGGCCTCAAGGGATAGTCTAGCCCAACTCCCCAGTACAGGATTCAAGTATTCAATACTCTAACTAGTAAAATGTATCTAGAATGGGTAAGTTTGAATAAATGAATACACAAAGTAGGACATCCACTTTGCCAGGCTGTGTTATGTGAGGCAACAATTAAAACGTAACCCACGGATTTTTTCTGTTGCAACTGTTGTACCTGTTTAAATAAAGGCATCCTATGTCTCACACTCACCTCTGAAAGCCTGAAACTTCCATGACAAATTGTTCACTCTCTGATCAGAGAAGTACTTAAAAATATAAACTGTTTATGTAGTCCTTTTCTTTCTGATTCAATCTTCATAATACATACTGTGCAGTTATTCATAGTTGATACACTACATTCTTGTCAGTAATTTTATTGCCAGATCTGAAATTGCATTTCCAATTCTATGACTCGCCTTATCAGTTATAGCTGTGTAAAATAAAATAATATGATCAGTTGAGTTGGCTTAAACATAACAAAATAATAATTATTTTAGGACATTGATCATAGCCCCTGTTATTTCTGCCATCTTTTTACTGAAAATGAATGCTAGACATTCTGTGTGTTGGTATCTTTTCTGAGATTATAAATTGTACTCTTCCCAACCTGATAAAAACTACAAGAGGGTTATTATATTTATGTCAGATTAACTATTCAATTTACTTAGTCACAGAGTCACCTCTTTGATTTTAATACAAATGTCGAAGCACTACACATTTTCAAATTAAAAAATCTTTACTGAAAGGTGACTGCCTTCTTTTTTTTTCTCTTATTCCACTTACATTAAACAATTTTTGTTTTAGTTTTTTCCTTGTTAACCTTCCAACATTTCTTTCTTTTGTTTTCTTTTCTCTTCCCCTGTTCCAGTGGGGCTGAAGGGGGAGGAAGTGATCAAGCAGCTCAGCTGACCACCAGGGTTAACCCTAACAACTATTTATAATTGTCACACTGAAATTAATATAATCTCAAACCATCAGTACTATCAATAAAAAGATCACTAATCATACCAATCATTTGGAAAAACACATGGTTCCAAATATCTGCAGACAGTACATTCATTTTCAGTAACTGGAGGTCAGATCTTTCTATAATACACTTATTCATTTGTTCAATCTCATGCTGATCTTTCATGAATGTTGCATAAGATGAACTGTATGTCTGTGATGTTTGCAATAGCAACACTCTGAAAGCTAACAGAAATCTTATTAAAGATGCAATAAGATGTTTTTGCATATTTTCTGAATGTAATGCAGAACAATTAATTTATGTTTTGTATCTATATATGTGAAAATTATGTTTTCTTGAAAAATCTCTTGCTGTTCAAGAAAAAATGAGTTTCAGTGAGATTCTTATGTCTTGAATATATTTGGCATACTTCCTATTTGATTGTTCTTATCTAGTGCTTTGAAAAATAGGTTTTTGATTAAATTGGTTCTGCTTAATAAAATCAGAGAATATATGCAGAAAACCAAGAAAATAAGAAATAACTGTTTATTTTTAGAAAAAAAGTGGTGAAAAACAAAATAATGAATCAATTACCTGTGAAAATTTGAAACTGTGGATCTTCTGGCTGTGCATTGGTCTTGCCAGAACTGGACACACTCTTTACAGCTATCTGGACAGAGTTGTGATAATGGTTCTGTTGTTCCTCATTTAGAGCAGAGCATTGAACACACCTTACAGTCACTGGGCCAGTGACAAAAAGCAAAACATTGTGGATGGAGGTCAAAAGAAAGAGCAATATTTCAGACCCAAATGCATATTTGCCAAAATTGTATCATTTTGCATTTCATTTAATTCCAGGTTTGTGCTGGGAACGCCTATCTGCCTCCCTGAGGAAACTTGTCTGTTGTAGTTAATAGTTTCCACACACTGCTTGCATATCAACAGGAAAGTTAAGGAGTTTACTTTTTTTTTTCTCTAAGACCTCTAAGAATTGGATAAAGCATTGAATTTGGTGAGATCTGGCATTAATTATGCTAGTTCAAGGATTGAGTCGATTAGTCAATCTGCTAAAATGTTTCTTTTGAGTCAATGAAGGGAAAAAAATAAATAAAATACTGCACAAGAAGATTCCTCCCATACTGAGAAATGTCTGTCCCAGAAGATGAACAGCCCTCCAGCAGTGCCTCATTACCTCCACTGGCAAGGGAAAGATCTATCATGCCTTGCTTTAACAGGATGCTAACATTTAGTCACTTATCTTTCAGTGAGAGAAAGACCATAGGAGTTTCTGCCTCTCCTAGGCAGCTGACTGGTTGATTAAGTACCTAATTATGTTTGAAGTTCTGCTTCTTGGGTCTTGGAGTTTCTACCGGTAAAACATTTCTGGAAAAAATTGTTTTCCAGTACTGCATCAAGGAAGTACTGTTTTCTATCAATTTATAAACTTATTATCATGCATGAATAATTAACTTAAGGCTGTGTTTCTTCTCAAAGAACTATGAATTGGCATTGTTGACTTAAAAAATTAAAGAAAATATATGCACCTTATATATATGGACATACAGTATCAACAGAGTATTTTGCCATCAATTCCAAGGGAACTCTTCAAGCTCTGCCTTATAGCAGATGTGGAGGCTTTTTTGGCTGGATCTAGATATTCTGTAGAGAATCAAGGTCTTATATAAGATGTTATGCATTCTTTTCAGAGCATGAGGCCAAATAGAAACTGTTGATATCTACTCGGCTTATTATGCAGCTTTATAATTTTGGCATTATCAAGAGCAAGACCATTTTTACTACCTAATGTTTTGTGTATATTGATAAAATACAGTTTCTGTGATGATATTTTATGAGAAGAGACAAGCAAACTTGATATTTTCCTAAAATTACTTGTAATTCAGCATGCATCAGCACTGCAGAATGGCAACTCCATCCCAAACACAAAAGGAGATCCTCCTTTTCTGGTAATAGTATATAATTAGAAGAGCCCTTGTTCCAAATAAAAATCTTTTACCATCATCTTGTTTCTGTCAAACACCAATTGACAAATATGAGTGAACAGAGTAGAGCAGAATAGATAAGATTAGACTATTTTTTACATGGCCTACAACAATCATCCAGTCCAACTACCTGGACCTCTCCAAGGCTGACCAAAAGTTAAAGAATGTCCTAAAGGAATTAAACACTGACAGGTCTGGAGCTCTGATGACCTCTCTAAGAAGCCTGTTCCAGTGTTTGCACCCCCTCTTAGGAAAGAAGCATTTCTTCATTAGGAAGAATTTAATCTAAACCTGCTCTGGTGCAGCACTGAGCCATTCCCACTCATCCTGTCACTGGGAACAAGTGACAAGAGCTCAGCACTGCCCTGTCCATCTCCCCTTCCCAGGAAGCTGCACAGAGCAATGAGGCTGCCCCTTGGTTTCCTTTTCTCCAGACTGGACAAGCCCAGAGCCCTCAGCTGCTCCTCACAGGACATTCCTTCCAGCCCCTCCTCAGCTTTGTTGCCCTCCTCTAGAGGCCTTCAAGGACTTTCATATTTTACCTAAGTTGTGAGGGCCAGAACTGCAGTGTGCTCAAGAAAAGGTCACACAAATACTGAATATAGGTGAAAAATCACCCATTTTTCTCTTTTTACCAGTTGGTTATGCTGTGTTTGATGCACCTTGGAATGCAGTTGCAGACCTCCCCAGACACCCAAGGCCTTGGGCAGATAATTGAGAGAGGTTGTGCTGTAACCTCTGTTCACTGCTTCAGTACTCTGGGGTGAATTCCATCAGGCCCTTAACTGATGCAACTGTTCCCTTACGATTTCAGCATCCACAAATGAAAAATCACTGTTCCTGTAGTTGTGGTCCAGGGAGGACTGAGCAGCCCAAGTTTATCAGTATTATTAAAGACTGAGGTAAAAAAGACTCTACAAAATGCTTCAGGAAGCCTGAAAGTCTGCCTTAGATTTACCACATAATCTAGATCAACCACAAGGGCAACAGGGAAGTTAAAGAAAAAAAAAGAGACTCGGCTTCCCCTTTTTATTCACCGTGCAGATGTGTGCTACAGTTTTTTAGCATGACTTACTAATTTAGAAGGCATTTATTTGTCCATTGGTTCTAAGAAGGTACTTATTATAAACTAAATCTAAAAGTATGAACATTTGTTTTTAATGTTGAACTCTATGCCTCATCAGGAAACCAGTGACTGTCTTGCAAGGTGTTCACAAAAGATAAAAGTCCTTGAAAAGAATTACATCTAGGAAGTAGAATTAGTACATGCTTTTCCAATTAAATGTAGAATTTTATATTGAAATTTTTTCATAGTAATAGCTGCAAAGGAGTCAATGCTCTAGCATTTATATTAATGCCAAATTCTAACAGTGATTATGGATTACCTAGGCATTACCCTTGCATTACCTCCTGTAACATATGTTGCTTTGTTAATACAGAAAAAATAATTGCTAGTCTTAAACATTTTGCAAAATACATAATCTTCAAATGATAATACTGCTTGCCTAATGTTTCCTGTTCTGCCTGAAAAGCTACATTTTAGTAGATTTTTTTCACTCAAAAGGCAACTTGTTTTCATTTAATTTATTTCCACTAATCTGTTGCTGCTAGGGATTAATTTTGGATTGATTGTTTTCTCACACTGACATGCAAGTTATCATGGGAAAAATTCTATGGCAAGTAGAAGACATTTTAAGTAACTCTTTTTAATTAAAAGTGAGCTAATTATCAGTTATACTAAGTTTGGGAAGTTTTGTGGCTGTAATAGAAAAAGTAGAGAGAAATTTATCTCAATTCATGTTTTTGGAGGTTATAGCAGTTTTTGTTGGTGGAAGATGTAAATCCTGCTGTATTGGAACCAGCATAGCCCTGGATGATTGGATTTTTTTTTTTCATTCAACTAATACCATACAAGTCCTGCTCTAAGTGCAGGTATTCAAGTATTTAGAGAATACCTGCACAGTTCTGTAAAAAAAAAAAAAAGGAAATATATCTTTTGAATAATTTACTGTCTTTTTTATGTAGAAATTTTCAACTGCAACAGTATAAGGCATTTCTAGGGGAAATATCAGGTGGCCAGGAGGAGAGAGAAGTCACCATTTTTAGTTAAGAATTCTGTTTAGAGATCCTTATATTCTTTGAACAATCACCAATTGGTATTTTTGAGTTTTACCGTTTGGCTACCATCTCCCTTTCCTGCTACGAAAGTCCAGGCTCTGAATGAGCAATCTGCTGTCCTGCGCTGGAAGATTGTCAGAGACCCCAGATGGCTATTCCCAAAAATTAGTTTTTGGAATGCAGATTTGGTGACCTGGGAAAGTGAGCTACAAGTGTAATAATTATCAGGTTAAATGTATGGAAGCTACAGCTAATCCTTTCACAGCCCAGATGCCGGATTTTTTTCTCCTTATAGATAGAAGAATTAATATTTTTAGACCTAATTTTCTCCTGGTTTTATGCAGGTTTACAGTGTGTATTAGCAGGAATATATATTTTCCTTTCTCACAGCTTTTGCAAGTGGTATAAAATAGGGTCTCAGAAAAAAAAAGAGCTACTGCAACCTGATATATACAATGAGGGCTGTGAGAAACATTATCAGGTTTGATTTTTTGGGGGGAGGTTTCATTTTGTTTTCTTATTCCTGTAGGGCTGACACTGCAAAAAGATGTGGATGAGCAGAGAATCATATCAGTGCTTCATCTGTGCACTTCAAGAACTGCAGGAAGAATACAAGAGCAAACAGCCTCACAAAATATGATAATGAATGCACTGCCTACCCTTCTCTGTCAGCTTTCTGATCTTGCAAGGCAGAAACCTCCAAACACTCCTTTCAATATGCAGAGGGAGCAATAAGTCAATATAACCCACAAGTAAACAACCTTTCTTACCTCTACTGTCAGATTTGCTCGAATATTTTCAGTGGGTGGGCTCCCAGTAGTTAGGTTAAGGGTAAACATAATTGTTTCTTCTAGGAGAGAAAATATGACAAGGAATGTGTTTTTAAAATGAGATTTACATGGATCATATTTTCTTGGAACCTTACTGAAACAATAAAGCTTTTGAGGTTAATCTAAATTGTTCTTTAGCCTTCCAAAGTATTTTCAACATCAGAATTTTTTCTTGTCATTTGTTTCATTCATGAAGGACCCATAGACCTGTCTTTGTCCAAGGGAATGGAATGTACTTTTAAATTTAAAATTATGAAATTACATTTTGCCCCTCAGCAGCATTTCTCATTTTTTGTCATGTTTAATTTTGCAAGGTTTGCCAGAGTGACTTGTTTTAAGGTCTTGACTGTCATGTCTAAACAATCTGAGAGAATTGACTGAGACTATAATTCTCTTGGTAAAATATTGATGCACAAACTCTCACGGCAATTAGAAACTCAGTTTTGCCAATCTAATATTTAATTCTTTCTCATGTTTTGTTAATAAACAAGAACCAGAAATAAGAAGAGAGAAACTGCAGCTGCTTTTATTATTCCACAGGCACGTAATCTGCTTGGGGTAGCAGAAATTATTTACTCACTCTGAAAGGTTTAGTGCCAGGCCTTATGTGATATGTGTCTCTCATTTGGAGAGCAAACAGACCTAGTACTTATTCTGCTTTTGAGTTGTGGTTTCTGGATAGTGTGGAACACTTGTGAGTTTCAGAAAATTATGGGTGTGACCTCCCTGTCACCTTCCACAGTTCTCTAATATTTATGTTAACTTGTGGTGCCTGGTCAAAGAGTCCTCCTGAGAGAACTGTTCAAAGTCTTTTTACTGTTGGTCGAGAGATATGGTCATCATTGACGGCTTTTGTTTACTTACTCAAGTTGAGCTTTCTAGGCTAATGAGGAAATTTTATCATTATGAGACTTCAAAGACATCTCCAAAGCCTGTCTCCATTTATGTTTTCCTGTTATCTGGTCTGGCTCCACAAACAATTTTTATTTTCCTTTCCAAGTATCTCCTTTCAAGTGTCAAGTCTCTTGTATGTATGACAGAATATAAGTTTTTTAACTCTTCTTGACCAAGGAAATATTAATAAAGCTTTTTAGGTTTTATAAACACTCTCCTATAAATATGACAACATGATTGTTATCATCACTGAAACATGAATTTAAAATGGACTTACATGTACCTTTGGAATTAGACAAGGCATCCACCAAAAATATAACTATAAGTGATGTTTAGAATTCCCTTTTAATTCCATAAACTGCCAGTCACTACAACCATTTAGTTCCTAATATGGGCCAAACCTTAGTAATGCTGCTTATTTATTTTGCAAAGGAAATAACACTGTCACCTTTATATCTCAAGGCCATCTTTACTTGGCTTTGCTTTAAAAATTCAGCAATACACCATAAAAATGAAAAGCACAAAATAAAGTAATTTCACCTAACCAAGTCTAAGGCACATCATTTGGGACCTTTCTATAGAAGGAGGAGAATTTCTAAAAGATTAAGGAGGTCACTAAAACAAATGTAATGAATCTTGTTCCAGGGCTACAACTGTTTTCCCATGTTCCATGGAAAGGCTTTGCCATCCTAGAAAAAGAATTCTTAGACCTTTCAGGTGGGAGAAGCCTTCACAAGCACTTGGAAATCTCAAGGATGTGTATTTTTTTACTTATAGCAAGAAATCTAAATCCAGCTTCTTTTTTTCTTTCTTAAAGTATTACTTCTTTTATATGCTGTAGTACATAAACTGACTTCACACATATTGTGTCAAAACTGTCAAGTTTTATTCTTTTTTAACAGGAAAGTGGTACAAAGATGAGCATGGGAAGGAATTCAGAATTTCACTTGAGTATGGTTTGCTGATGCTGTCTTAAATGATTATAAAAATATTTTCTTAAATTTGGATAATAGCTACTAACAATTACTTATGATAAAAATAGTGTAGTTAAACATTAAAATCAAGTATCTGGATATGAAAATACAGGGAAGAGAAAGTTCAAGAGTACCAACCTGCAGGTGCTACCACACAATCCCAACTAAACTGTGAAGGCAGTTAAATAAATATATGCCATGTTTCATTAATAAGAACAGATGTGTAAGAATATTATTGTCATTAGTATCTTCAAAAATGTGTTTTAATAATTATTCTTTTCTACAATTTCCATATAAAGTTGATACTTCAGTCTGAGAGCTTGGCAATATTTTGATTAGCTGATGCCACATTTCAGCTCTAAAAGCTTTGATGTTATTGACTGAGCAAAGTCATCCAAGGCAAAACATAATCATATCCTGAGTTTTAGAGGTCTTTCTTCTGGTGTTCACTGGATTTATTTAATCATGTCATTTGCTCTAGCTCTTTAATGACACTTGGAAGACAAAGGAGAGCTGTAGAAGTTTTCCAGCCTTTCAGTTCCTTCAGGTTAGCAATATCCTGTGCATCTGAGGGTTCACAGCATTTTGTCCTTTAGCATAAAATCTTTTTGATATCTTGCTTTACACCATGAGTAAAACTTAAGGTTTCAGAGATATTAGCAATATCCATGAATATATTGCTGTCTTTCTGAGGTTTATAGACATTTTGACAGAAGGCTTTTAAAGCTTTATTTTGAGAGCAGTATAAAAATTTGTAATGAATAATGACTTCTCATTCTGTTTCTGTATTAGATTTTGTATTGAGTATTTAAATAATAGTAAGCTCTCAGGTATTTCAAGAGGCAAATGATTGTAGGAAAAAAAAAGGAAAAGATTAAATCCTCTATATTTATCGATGAAACAATTTTATAAATCAGATATTCTACTTCAATTTTCATATTTTTGAAAAGTATTAATTTGAAGTCAGTTTGAAAAGTATTAAAATTACTTCCAAGTTTGCTATGAATTTCCTTTTCTTTCTTTCATTTTTGTCCTTTCTTTAGGAGGAAACACAGGTAGAGAAAGCAGAAATCAAAATGATAGGGAAAAGAGGGATCAAAGACAGATTAATCCAAACAACAAACCAAAGATTTGTTATTTCTGTTTCAATTTTAAAGCTGAAATATGAAAATTAAAATTTGACAAACATTTTCAAAAATAATTTTTGAATTAATGAATTTTAGAGAGAAACAGAAGAGGCAGAGAAGCCTTTCAGAGAGACCTGCAAATCAGAGAGATGGGCAATCACCAATCCCATGGAGTTTCACGAGGGGAAGTGCTGGATTCTGCACCTGGCACGGGGTAACCCTGGCTGTGTGCACAGAGTGGGCAATGAGAGGCTGGAGAGCAGTGCTATAGAAAGGGACCTGGGGGTCCTGGCTGATGGCAAGTGGAACATGAGCCAGCAGTACCCTGGCAGCCAGGAGGGCCAGACCTGTCCTGGGGGCATCAGGGACAGCATGGCCAGCTGGGCAAGGGAGGGGATTGTCCTGCTCTGCTCTGCACTGGGGCAGCCTCACCTCCTGTGCTGGGAGCATCTCTGGGTGCCACAATGTAAGAAGGGCATGAAACTATTGCAGAGTGTCCAAAGGAAGGAGCAAAGATGGTGAAGGGCCCTGAGGGGAAGCTGTGGGAGGAGTGACTGAGGTCACTTGGTCTGTTCAGCCTGGAGGAGACTGAGGGCAGAGCTCACTGCAGTTACAGGTTCCCTGGGAGGGGCAGGCACTGATCTCTGCTCTGTGGTGACAGTGACAGGACCTGAGGGAACGGCCCGAAGTTGTGTCAGGGGAGGTTTAAGTTAGACACCAGAAAAAGACGCTGGAAAAGGATCCCCAGAGAAGTGGTCACGGCACCAATTCTGGCAGAATTCAGGAAGTTTGGACAGCACTCTAAGGCTCATGGTTTGATGCTTGGGATATCCTGCACAGAGCCAGGAGTTAGACTTGCTGATTCTGACTGTGCCCTTCCATCTCAGAATAGTCAGTGATTCTGTGAGATTCCAGCATTGACTTGTTATATCTTTGGTTAAATTTAGTTTCCTTCTTTGGAAGATATTGGTTCTTCTTTGATTTCCTTCTTTGGAAGATATTATTGGAATAAAATTCTTTCTACTATGGGTTTAAACCTCTTCTGAAAAAATATGGTTTCTGAAGACCTCAAAAACAGTTTTAATAGTCATACAACTGTATTCATGTTTCCTTTCAATATCTTTCTAAGGAAAAAATTTGGAACTGATATACTTCCCTGGAATATATCAATGAGAAATTTCTGCCAATTTTTCTTTTTTCCTTTCTTTCCTTTTATTTGACATAGTATTAGCCAAAAGTAAATTTTACCAAATGAGGAGGGAGCTCTACATCCTCTCTAACTTCTCACCCAGTCATTAACCTCATTTTGGAAATAGTCGTTAATAAAGTTCAAATTAGAAATCAAATGCCTGAAGAGGAATAAAATTTTGAGTCTCATCTTCACAACAGATGACTTTTTCAGCCACCACAACCCAATTCACCACAAACAAATTGTTTCTCCACCTATTCACTCTTGCCTTTGCAGAGATCTTGTGCTTACAGCTGCTGAAGTTGATACATAACTGAGTTAATACATAACATTTTGGAACCTCTTTAAAAGAGTTTGGGTATTCTGCATCCTAGTCATTCCATAAATTATTATGATAAATATTTAAATATATACAGTACTTGTTTATATAAGACATAATGACTTTAAATTGGGCTGATTATATATGCCTGACTGAATGTACGTTAATAATTTACTTTCCACCAATTTGTTCCATTGCCTAGAGGGCTCTGAGAACACTAAACCAAAAATCCTAAAATGTTAATAGGAAAACAGCTCAATTTATCTGAACAATGCATGTTAGTGCAAAGTAAATAAACACACCTGCCTTCATAATAGATTAATCTGTTCAAAATGCAAACAACCAAATAATTTGAGATCAGACCTCTAGGCAAACTGTAAGTGAACAGAAGAAAGAGGGTTTAAGTGAGTATTGACTTTTTTATACAATGCTGTGAGCAGGATTTTACCCAGAGTTTTTGACCAAAAGTTTTTCTGCTCTTTGGCAATATTGACATATACAAAAGGAGTCAGAGATTTTCTCAAACACAAAATACTTGCCTTCATTTCAGTTAAAGATTCCATCCTGCAGTATGTACTGCTGATCTCATTAATTTTTCTATTTGGAATAAACCATACTAGAAACTTTGAAATATATATTTAGACAGAATTCATTCATATTAATATCAAAGTGGACTAAAAATTTCAAATAGGAGATCATGGTAGTTCCTGACAAAAATTCATTGCTACTCAGAAGTACCAGTCTTTGGTAGCAAACTATGCATCTAAAATGAGAATGCTTGTAGACACTGTAGATGAAACTCTAATTTTTCAATTACCATAGAAAAAAAGATATATGAGTAATAATAATAATATTGGCTTTTTTCTTGCCAAGTCTTGTAGGGTTTGGCTCCTTGTGAATCAACCTGGAAGCATTACTGGGCACCCTGTGTACAGTCACATTGTCACTTGCTCTGTATCAGAAAGCTCACCTGACTTCCAGCTGATTTCCCACAAATCCTGTGTTATATATGCAAGTCCCACCCAGAGAGGTTTCACATCCTAAAGTGTTTCATGTGGCATTACAGATGTGTGTCTGGACAGCTGGAAACAGATGTCAGCGTTCACAAGTTATCTGTCAATGATCAATACAATTAATGAGGCCAGTGTTCCTTTCAGCCAGTCAGTGACAAAAGGCTCAATTCAAGTGCTGCAGCACAGGTGCATCCCTGGGGCTGGATGTGTGGAGTGCCTGAATTCTCCTGGAGGCTGAAGAAATCACTCTCCTGAAGGTCTGGAGAGATGCTGTCAAATATTTATAATGGCATTGGCTCCTAAGTTAGAGCAGGGAGTTTAGTTTAGGAAGACAAACAGCCGTGTGTAAATGGTGGCATTTGTAAGTGTACCAAGTGTCCAGAAAGGAGGCTGGTTCTGCACGAAGGCACTTAGGGATGCTTCTCAGAGCTCCTGTGACAT
This sequence comes from Geospiza fortis, assembly GCF_000277835.1. Taxonomy (NCBI): domain Eukaryota; kingdom Metazoa; phylum Chordata; class Aves; order Passeriformes; family Thraupidae; genus Geospiza; species Geospiza fortis. The sequence goes on along the minus strand of NW_005054318.1, from coordinate 3,320,280 downwards.
TGTGTGTCAGCCCATCTCCCTCCTCAGGAAACCTGGCTCTAATCTTTTCTTTCTTCCACCTAAAAAGAGCACTGTGATTTATCATCCCTGCTCCTAGTCCTCCTCCATAGCCACCAGAAGATTACCTAAGATCACTCTACACTTAGGAGCAGGGAGAAACTGTTTTCCATGTAGCACATGGGAATAGGTCTGTGGATTGCTGAGCAGACACTGCACAAAACTGGCTCCTGGACTATGAGTAGCTGCTGAAGAAATCAAGGAACAGATTATTTTAGGAGACTTTCTTGTTAGCTTACCACTAAGCTACTTGTTATTGGATGTTTCCGAGCCCCAGACTTAAGGTATATAATTAGACTTCAACAAGTTTAATATTTTTCACGCACACAAATAAAAAAGGGACTTTTGTCATTTTTTATGGAAAATGGGGAGAAAATTGACTAAACTATGAAAATATTACATCATTGATTACAATTACTATTAGTTCTTGTTCTTTTGATTCAGTTATTTTTTTTGCAGAAGCACCTCCAGCCTTGACTACCCCATTTTCATGTTAAAGACCACTCACAGGTAAAACCACCCAGCAGGTAGGACTCCTAGGAGTTCTGTCCTTCCTCAGTGTGTGAGGAATGTGATGTCTCTTTGCACCTCTTTGCACAAAGGCTCTCCATCTCCACTGATGTGAGTGAGGGAAAGAATAAGAATGTGAGGCTCCTCCTCTGTGGAGTTGTCAGCTCCCATGGAGAAGTGTGATAAATCTGTTTTTTTCTGGGTGCAGTGGGGCCCAGAAGTTTAAGAGTTGGTCTGGAGCAGATTCATTGGAGCAGACTGACTGTTCAATATTAACTGTTAATATAAACTAGTGACCCTTGCAATGCCTCTGGGTTTTTTCTTCCAAGGAGTTTTTCTGTGGGCATCTCCTTTTTCTGAGAGAGTTGAGCTTGCTCAGCCTGGAGAAGTCAAGTCTCTGGTGACATTTTATTCCTTCCACTACCTAAAGGAAGCCTGGAGAGAGACCTTTTATATGGGCAGACAATGACAGGACAAGGGATAATGTTTTTAAATTGAAAGAGGGAAGGTTCAGGTTAGATGTTGGGAAGAAATTCTTTATAGTGAGAGTGGTGAGGTATTGGAACAGGTTGCCTGGAGCTGTGGATCTTCATCCCTGGAATTGTTCAAGGCCAGGCAGGATGGTGCTCTCAGCAACCTGGTTTAGTGGAAGGTGTCCCTGCCCATGGTGGGGGCTTGGAATTAGATGGTCTTTAATGTTCTTTCCAACACAAACCATTTTTTGATTCTATGATATGTAAAACGAGCAACCTCTCTCCAATGTCGACTGGGAGATTCAGGTTTGCTCTCATGCCAGAATTGCCAAGGAACACAAGCCATCAAAGTATGAAGCATTATGCACACCATGGTTCGCATCTCTGAATTTTATCCCTCTCCATCCTTCCTTTCTACTCTATTGTTTGCTGTTCCCTAGAAAGAATTAAATTAGCTCATCAACCAAGGACCATGGAAAAATTATTTTGATAACACCAATAAAGTGCCTAGATTTACACTAAAAAATACTTCTTTCAGGTTTATTTTCAGGGTCTTTTTTCAAAGCCAAGAGTCTTGATTCAAAATGCAATATGTTTTCATCACATGAAATATTTTTCTTTCCCTCCATTATATTTCTACTTTTCTTTTAATCTCTTGGTATAGTACTATTTTTAAAAACGTCATGCTTACAAAAATGGCTCAGAAATGAAAAAGAAACAAACCAGGAGAATGGAATTTTCCCTAAAAGAGCACAACTTACTGGCCCAAAGCCAGTGAAATAGCTCTTAACATTGCAAAATATAATGAGTGGGCTCTGGAAAACCAAGTTTCACTGCAGCTACTGACATCTTTGGGGATATGAATCTGCATTACTAAAGCAACATGAAGTAATAAAAAATATCTGGTTGTCTGTATTAGAATGAGTTGCTGAAGATGATAATCATAGTGTGTGGGGGGGTCTCTGTTGGGTTTAGATCTTTGGCTTTGTGAAGTGTGCTGGCAAATGTATAACTATTTCTATAGCAACTCTGCAGAGCATTCACAAACTTCACTATGGGGTGATGAAGTGTGTTTAGCAGACAGAATAAAAATTCAATGTGACCATGGGCAGCTCTAAGTTATGCAATCTTCACTTTATCCCAGATGTTGCTAGAGGAATTTCTCTTTTGTTTAATATCAACAACATTTTTTCCCTTGACTTCGCTCACTGTAGTCACATGTAATCATGTCAACATTAAAATACAGATGCCCAAATTACCTTTGTGCTTATCCACAGTAGACAAGAATTAACAAAATCCTTGTACAACATTGTATAAATAAAATAAATGTATCAGACTGCACATATCTGTGAGTGCACAGTATCTCTGTGATACATCAAATCTTTTACAGGATATCATTCAGTAAATGGCATGGGAATATTCTGTTAAATCTGCATTATCTTTCATGCTTCAAAACCCTAAGTTATCTCTACTGGTAAAAAGCAAAGAAAATACAGATGTATTCCAGAATGCCATCACTGGCAAGAAAGCAGGATTACTTGTCCAGTCCAAATCAGAGTGAAATGAAAATTTATGAAATTTCACAAAAAAAAGTAATTTCAGCAGTTCCGACAGGAAACGTAACCCCAGGGTTCTCTTCAGCTGCTCCATGAAATTGATACTCTTTGTAGTTTCACCAAATTGCAACTTGGAATCCCAGGCTGTATCTGTATGTACAGGAAAAGCAAAGAGACTAAATGAGCTGCATTAACCTGCTTAATAAGCAAGTTTGCTGTTCTGTGAAGTGTGCCATTGCTGTCCTGATTCAATGTCACAGTGTTTACCTTATGAACCTGTTTCTTTTTCAGTAAACTCTTTCTCATAGTTAATCTTTTTCTGGTAGGAGTAATACATCACTTTTTATAACATAATCTTATTTGCCTGTGTTTTCTACTTATTTCTAAGTAATATTTCCAAAATAAGTCATTTATTACATTTGCTTATTTGATTTATTTATAATAAGACATGGAAGATCATCAGCTTGTTCATTGTTGGTAGCAAAAGAATTTTATTCTTTTATTTTAGCCCAGTTGTAACTTCTGCCTGAAATTTTATTTTGTGTGTGAGTTCTCATTAATATTCAAAAAGGCTGTTCACTGCAGGCAAGGTTTAAAGCCTGTATAATTGTAATTTTTCTCACAATATTCTACAGGACAAAGAGAATTCCAGAAAATAAAATCAGAGCCTGATATATTGCAACCATTTATCACTTTTAAATTCCCTTTATTTCCGGAGTGAAGGAAATGTAAATCAAAATTAAGGCATACTGCTGGCAATTTGTGCCAATCTTCAGTTTCTCAGAAGACAGGTCTCTGTGGTTTGAGAGTACTGAAAAATGGCTATTGCATACCAAAAGTAGGAGGAGGTCCCTTTGTCTCTATGCTATTAGCATAATTCTGCATTGCAGGTCTGTTTTGGACTCTGGTTTAATTAATAAAATACTAAATTCTGGAGGAAGGAGTAACCCTTTCCCCCTGAAGGAGCTGCAGTGCAGTGCAGTGCAGTGCAGTGCAGTGCAGTGCAGTGCAGTATCTCAGGTACAGAGTCTCTGGTTTGGTTTTGCTTTCCTGGCTTAGCTCTCTGTTGACTCCCAAGCCTTGAGAATCTGGGCAAAGACCCCTTTCCCCATTCCCCCTGTCCTTTCTGTACCCTGATGGATGGAGCATTCTACCAGGAAGGAGGGGACATGGGCTTGAGCCTTCTCAAGCTGAAAGCACCAACATGGTCTCATCTTTACATGCCGGTGGCGCCGTTGCCATCTCCTCTAGGGTGGGTTCATTCTCCTTCATCAGCTGCCAGTTCTCGCATAACCTCTGATGGTTTTGAACAGCCCTCCCTTCTGAGACACCCTCTGTTTCTGCCTGCTGTGTTGAAACATAGGTAGCTGTGTGATATATGGGTATGAGATTCATAGTGGAAGCATAGATGTGGATTAGTTTACCCAGCATTACACTCTGTCATGAGAAAGCTTAATTAGCATCCTAAATTAAGAAAAGCCTATGCTTGTAGAAGCAGGGTGGTAATATCCAGATGGTAGCTGAAATATTTCCTCTTTTTCCATTTTTAGGGGTAATCTGTAAGAAATTACAATGCTTGATAAGCACTATTTTAAAGCTGTGGAGTTAGGTGAGATGGAATCAGACCCTCATTCTTGGAAATTAATTATTGATTCTGATTGAAAGACCCAGGCCACTATTTCCACACTGTGCAATATCATCTTATATGTTTTCTAAAAATATTAGCAAGCTGAAATGACTGCCATACAATGCTGCAAATGTTCTGAAGCACTTTTTCCTCCTTGCTGCTCCCTGCTTTGACTCCAGGTCCCAATGTCTCTACAGACTGATGCAATGTTTCATAATTAGAGCTGCATTTACCTCTTTCCACATTGCAAATGGGTCAATGAATGTGTCCACCATAAAAATATCTCCACTTCTCAGTGATTTTGGAAATTTGAGCCAGTAAACATGCTTGACCATGTCAGCACTCTGGAGATGAAGAGTCAAATGAGAGATTGCCCATTAGCTGGTCTGACTCTTAACTTTCTTCACTGAGGGCAAAATATTTGATGATGGAATATTTTAGGTCATAAGCAGTACTTAAAATATTGCATTTTCACTTTGCTCCTTTTGTTTTTCCTGGATACGATCTTTCTGTATTGGTTGGTGTTTTGGTTTGGTTTGGTTTGTTTTTTTAACAGTGAATAATACATAGTAATTTTTGAGCTCAACAGATGCTCAAATGTCACCAAGGCATCTTGGCATTCACCTGTCCAGTCATGGCTTATTCATAACTATTTCAAGTGAAAGGGCAATAAATGCTGCAAGGGAAGCATAAGCAGAATTTCACAGCTTTATCTCGTTCTTTCCACGTGTGAAATGTGAGCATTGTGTCTTCAAGGTTAGGTTTGGATGTCAAATTTAGTAACCAATTATAGATTAGATAGTACTATGTGAGTCATAAGTATTTTCACGTCTCCATGGCTGGTAAAATATTTCACAGTTTTCATAATGAAAAAAGGATGGAACCTGTGTCTAGCTTCAGAAATCATAAAGTTCTTCAGCTTTCAAGCATGAAAACTCAATACTCACTGATTATTTCCCACCATAGCATTACAATGTGATAGTATTAAGGGTCCTAAAGGACACAGTATATTGCTGAAAGTTGCTTGAAAGCAGATTAGTGGGTTGATTTGCCTTCTGTTGCTTTTTCTTGGGTGTCATGGAAGCATCTCCCCACAGGCACTTCTTCATTGACCTGCTTCCAGACCCTTGGGAATGAAACAGCTGCGGGAATTCCCTCTGGAGTTTCCTGGCACTTCATACATTCATGTCTCCATGCTTCCTGACTCTTCAAGTATATGAAGGTTTGCACCCTGGCAGACAAATTCAAGCAAAAAGAAAAATTAATTAAATTTGTAGAACTGGAATTCTGTTTATGGTTTTGCTTTAATTTTTTTGTGGTTTTGTTTGGGTTTTTGTGTTTTTCTTTTTGTTTGTTTGTTTGGTGTTTTTGGGGATGTTTTGTTTAGTTTTTTGTTTATTTAATTTACTTTGACCTTTTTTCCCAGTTTGGAGACATAGGTCATTAAAATTTAAAGTCCACTTACTCTGAAGAGTAGAAATTCTACGTTGCAGCAAACTCTGGCAAGCTGTGCTAAAGTACAACAATATATTAAACAGCAGCACCGTAGTATCATTGTCAACAATAAAGTAAATAGATAAAAACCTCCTTACTTAACCCTTAAATAACTGTCTAAAAAAATTCTATCTACTACTGGGCGATGACAATGAACTTCTTCATTTACAGATTTGGTTTTCTACATCTCTGACACTTTGTAAATTATTTTTATGGAGTTCAGAACTAATATCAAAAGGAAAAAAAAAACTAATATGTGTTATATTGAGTCTTGTGTACATGGAGCCTCTATAAATACTTGTCACATGAAAATAACTACTGTCCCATACATTAAAAATATTGAAAAGTATTGATTTATTTGGATGAAGCCATCTCCTTTAACTTTCAAATATTAGTCACTGTGAGACTATTTTAAAAGTTACATAAAACCCAATAAATGCTATGAGAAATGAATGCCAGGGCAAACAATAGAAGTGCATACTCTGTCCTTACAGAGTATTCTGTATGCACTGAAAACATTTCAAAATGTTCAGTCCTTTTGTCTTATCTGGCATAAACACAGTTTCAAAACTAGTTGAAATATCTAGTTGAAAATACAGTGAAAGATTGCTTCTGCTCACTGTAACGTCTGTCCCTTCTAGCCTGAAGTCATGACAGACTTTTAAAAATATACTCTGATGAAAATATAGAATGTCTTAATAGGTCAACAGAGACAGGAATGAAGAAGGAATTCAAAACTATTGTAAATCTAATTGGCTTGTGAAAGTTAATAGTTTAACTATTGACAAAAGAACACTGATCAAAGAACACCATGAAAACAAACAGTTGTTTTAGAAAGGTAGCACAGAGACATGAATAATAAATAAAACAGCATTGGCAGTAAATCATGTGAACATCAAAGATGTCATCTGAGACTAAAAGAGAAATGACATTAGAAATAATAACATAGCAAAGATGTTATAAGCAGCTGCAGATGTGTAGTCAAGAGTGATAACAGCTTTGCACTTCTGTAGTGCCTTTCATCATAGGAATTTAATGTGTTTTAAAACCTCTCATTGCTCTACCTACTTTGTAGATGAAAGTGGGATTCAAGTTAGGAGCTGGATATCCTGCTGCTTGGATAAAGATAAAACTGTATGAGTTGGATCTTTAGGTCTAAAAAGAGTTGGATCTTTAGGTCTAAAAAGAGTCCTCTGCCTTAAGTCATCTGGGCCCTTTCTGCAGTCAATGCAGGCAAATAGGAACAAAATTATTAATATTACTTGTTTGCCAAACTGATATAAAATATAAAATTTAGATGTAGTTACAATTTCTGAGGAAGGGTACTTTCAGAATGTTCATTTACTGTGTGATAAGAAGTTGTGGTCCTTCCCCTTCTGCAATGCTGATGTGCACTGCAGAATCTCCAGAGTCCAAGGATATCAACCTCAGGTGCAAGAGCTCAAGTATCAATCCTAAGGCATGAAATACACTAAGAGCCTTCAGAGAAAACTGTACTCCTCCCTTTCTGGATCTGTCTGACTTTAATTATTTTTCTGTCAAAGTAGTGCAGAGGGAAGGATAAAAGTTCATTCTCTTATGGTGTTTAATAATAAGTATGCAAAGCTTTAAGAAAAGAATGTGCAGTTTTCATCTGCATATTTAATTTTGTTAAATTTAAACAAAATTAAAATAGAACCTTTTACATTACTGATCAATATTTTGATCTATTAGTTTGCTTAACAGTCTTCATGAGATAATAAAAACTTAAAAGATAGAAACTTAAAAGTGTTTTGAACTTTTCATTTTTCTATGGAGGAAAATTTAATATCAATATATGTTTTTATGTATACGTACAATTTAATATCAATATATGTTTTTATGTATATGTACACCAAGCTTAAGTTGTTTGTCAAAATGATACAATCAACTTAAATCCAAATTATTTTTCAAATACCTTTCACTCATAACACATAATATCAACCATTTCTTCTAGGGATCAAGACTTTACTTGTGTGTGTGGATGTATGTGTGTGTATATGTCATGCCTTAAAATTTTTAAAAATATAAAAAAAAATTTTGGTAAAGATTTTTGAAATACGGGGCTTTAAGGCTAAACTTCTGCTCTCTTGTCTCTTTTCCTGCAGTGACATTTCAAATGCTGTAATGAGGTATATTATCTCTTGTTTTATTTTATTTTTGAAATGAAACTTGTCTTTTCATGCTCTTAATTAAACTCTGAATTGGAGACTCCCTGGATATTTTTCTCTCCAATGGAACTTTTTTCCTCTCTGTCTTATCTTTTTATTGTTAGAAAAAAAAGCCTAACCCTGGTATGGTCAAAGTTATGGCATCCCACAACTTGAACAATTCCACATAATGCTTTTCCTTACCTTCATTCAGGCAAAATCTGCAAATTTAGACTTCCTACCAAAAGACTGTCTCTTTCTTAGGCTGTTGATTTAAGCATCAGAACTGTGACCAAGACACACTTCAGTTTTAAGACAAATGTTGTCCTCCCTGACCAAAGCACAAGAAAATAAATGTAACTAAAATAAGCTTATTCTTTGTGAAATACATAAAGAAAATGAAGACTGCTTTTCATGCTGGAGTATATAAAAATAAAGATTAACTTTTGTTCTGTTCACTTCAGTCCTGTGGAAGAAAGAAAAGAAAGCTATAGGAATGTATAACATAGGAATACTGTGACAAAGAGGCTACTTCTTGTATTAAGAAGGAATGCTATTCTACAAAGTAGAGATCCATTGCAGATCCTAATGCAATTAAAGGATAAATAAATTTATTATATCTCATTAAGACATACAAAGTGATGGTCGTTAAAAATCTCTCTGTAGGCTCAGACAACTTTTTGTCCATACTTATTTGGGAACAGTCCCGAGGCTTCAAGAGACAGTGCACAGAATTCCAGTGTCCAAAATACTCTCTTTCCTCCTTGCCAGCAGCTGCTGGATTTATGTGTAGATCAGAACACTCACTGGCTATTTTCTCCTTGCTTATGGTGGGAACTTAGGCAAGATGTTAAGAAAATTAATGAGCATTGTCAACAGTGCAGATTTTCTTGTCATAATATCCTTCTCAAATATGAAACAGAATGCACAGTGTTTGAAGAATTCTAAGAGCTTCTTTGATAGGAGCACACATGAAAACCCAATTTATTTTTACTAGTCAAATGCTCAGGAGTGTTTTGTTGGTTTTGTTTGTTTCTTTCTTAAAAATTTTTGTATCAGAAACATAAAACCTGAAAAGGGGGAGAAAGCTGGTACAGTGTTCTTCTAGAAGAAATAAAAATTGAGGCCACTGGGTAATACAAAAAAAAGAAGAGATCTTGAATGAAAATTAGGAATAGTTTAATGTCAGCGAATAGATTAGCAGATACTGCCTTGACTAGAAACCTGGACGAGGGATTTGGCTTTAAAATGCATGTGTATGACAGCAATGATAGTGGTAAGAGCTACTCTTCACAATGACAGACCAACAATTGGCTCTTAGGCACTTGCTGTGATTCACTTTAATTCGGATCTGTCAGCTATCAGAAAACAAGAAAACCAGAAAATTTAAACAAGGAAGAAAAGGTCCAAGGAATTAAGTGACAATATTTCCATTTTGCTATCTACACAGGAGCCCTCAGGACCCATCTCATGCTGGTAGATATATTAGGATGGTGCTTAATTAGTATGTGAAATTATAACATGTAAATTCTGTCTCTTATTCTGATATTTACTCATTAAGGAAGACCCTCCTGGCTGCATTGGCTGTCACTGCTGATGTGCTCTGCAAATCAGTGAATCCCATCTGAAAGAGTGGGTGTGGAGAGGCCACCAGTGCTCTTGGCAGAGCACAGTCTTGGTGATACAGCTATAGGAGTGGCAAAGCTGTCAGGCAGTGCACATTGCTACATGCTTTTTTCCAGATACCCTGGGAGACTTTTCTAGCTCTCATAGCTCCAATAATTTGGATCTAAACACATTCAGTCTAGTCCTGAGCTTGTGAGAACATGAAAATTCCAGCAGCCTGCAGCAATAGCTGAGCTTTCCTATTTTAAATACAGCAATGATGTTTGGCTCCTAACATCTAGATACCCAAGAGGTTTCGAAGATTCTGCAGAAGCAGAGGTTGAACAAAAAGGTCCCAAAACTCATCTGTCTTATTTGTACAGTTGTCAAGATGTACTGACAATAGGAGGAATATATTTCCTGGATGAAAATGGAGAGTAGGCAGCACTTTAAATAAATATAATAGTTTCACAGATGGTGGATATCATACCACATGAGTCAATGAATGTCACATAACCTGAAGTGGCAATACAAACTGATGTTTTCACCCAATTTCATATTAAGAAATGCACAGTATTTTCACAGAAATAATAATTTTGCAACATATGTTCATTTTAATCCTCATAAGTGGATGAAGGAATGTGTGGCACAGCTGACTGTCTATGTCTGTAATTTCAGGATTAAAAAGAGCATTTGAAATTTTAGAGAATTAGTAAAATTTGTTCTAAAATCCCCCTACCCTACCCCAGCTACTATGAAAGTCTCAAAACTGAGTCATTTTAGCATGTTACATGCTTCTGGCATAATCAATATATTTGACATTTTCTAGAGTACCATAACCTAATATGACCAACAACCTCCATTCTAGAAAATTGAGCTTGAAATAAACCTATATTTTATTAAGGGACACTATAGACAAAAGAGTTGATTGTATTTCAGTCTGTACAATTCCTGAAACACAACTCAGCGAAGGCTGCTCACTGTCAGGGTGTTGAGATCCCTGCTGCACAGTCCCTGAGGAGCAAGAATGAAACAACGTGTGCATTACTGTTAAGAATTGTGTTAAGATGCTATGTTAAAGTTGGAGATCCCTGCTGCACAGTCCCTGAGGATGTGCATTACTGTTAAGAGTTGTGTTAAGATGCTATGTTAAAGTTATTTTCATGTGTGGAAATCCCTTTGCTATTTATGTGAATAGTGTTGAGTTGTTAATGGTTTTAATTTAGCAGTTTGATGGTTCTTTGTTTTTCCTCCCAAGTGTCTTGCTAAAGAATAAGATGTTTTGATTAGAAAACCAAAGTAACCTCCATTAGCAAAATTTTGATAATTAATCAGTATGAACAGAGAAAACATAATGAAACAAAAACATTTTCTAAGTTATATAAAGTTCATGAATACCACTTCTATTTAGTTACTAGAACTATTACTCATGAATCCAAGCTGCAAGATCATTTTCACTGAATTAGTGGCAAAGATAATTATTTTTGTTGCTCCCAACAAGCAAAACCTTACTGACTGGTTTTTTTTTTTTGTTTGTTTGTTTGTTTTTGGTTTTTTTCTGGTTTACACTTGTAATTTCTTTGCAACAACAAACAAAAATGACTAACAGGTGTTAAATGTAAATATTCCCAAATATATCTGCTAAAAATATTAAAGAACCATTTGTCAAAATTTCTTATTGACATTACAAAACCTCTAATACATTCATTTATGCAGCTTGTGCATGTTTACAGGCCATGCAATACAATTCGTCTTCTTTTTTGTCTGCTAAAACTTCAACTGCCTTATATTTTCATGTATTAAAAATGTCAAAAAGGTCACAGTCACTTTCCAAATATTTTATGAAAGTGTTTTAGGGTCACATTGACTTAACCAGAGGAACCTCAGGAGCTGGAGGAGTGGCCAGCAAGAACCACATAAAGTTCAACAGCATCAGAGGTAAAGTTCTGCACCTGGGGCCACCCTGTGCTGGGATACAGGCTCTGAGCTGACTGACTCAGTGACAAATCTGCAGAAGAGGGTGTGGGGACATGGTGGATGGCAATCAGCACTGTGCCCTAACAGCAGTAAAGTCTAAATATGTGATCAGCTGAATTACCAATTGCATAGGCAGACAGACGGCTGGAGGATATGATTTTCCCCTTTATTTTACACACACATGGTTGCACCTGGAAGACTCCAGGTTGGTCCTCTCCTCTGAGTACAAAAAAGATGTTGAGAAACTGGAGAGTCCAGTAAAAGACAAGAAAAGTGACTGGGAGAAGAAGCACTGGACATAAAAGCAGCTGGTTCTTCCAAGTATCCTGAGCTTCATTTAAAAATAAAGATCCTGTTGTGGAACACTTGAACATATTAGTAAAGTTTAGTAATATGAATCCTTGTTTTCAATTTCTGGTGGCAGAAAGAACTGATTTCAAACACTTGAAGAGAAAAGTTGTAAAGATATCTTGACAAATTGGAGAAAGTTGCAAAATAAGCTGGAGAGGATATTTTTCCTCCCATTACCTCAAAGAATCCCTTTTCATGAAAAGATGTTGGATGTTTAAAGGCAGTAAATGACTAGTAAGAATGAAACTTTGCAATTCCCAAAGCAAGACTATAATGAGTGCTTTTAAATACTTAGAGTTATTATGTAGCTGTCAAAGCTGCTAAGCTTTAAGACTAAAAGAAAAAGAGAGAGAAATATTGTGCAGTGAATAAAAGTATAATCATACTCAATAGGGTGAAAAATGCTCACTGGCAGTTTAAGCTTCTCAGCACTGCAGACCAAGAATTTTGCTGTTCTAAAGAGCAAGAGCCTCAACAGGACTGAGCTGTCTGAATAAAGGGAGGGGTCAATGCTAAAGAAATGTCCAGGGATTAATGCCATTACAGAACTGAAGGGATGGAGACTGAATTCTCTTTATGGATCAAGTTCAGAAATAGCCACAGGTCTATACAGTCCTCAGCAGCAGGAACCCAGATTTTCAGGATGCCAGTACTGGGACAAGAGATCCTGGGAAACATAGTACTGTACATCTCTGTCAGCCTGCTCCCTTTTTCCTGTGCTGGCTGTGAGTAGATCTAATCCTATGACTCTCTAGGGGTATTTCAGATACTCCTACAACTTATTTAAGAACTGATTAAAAGGGCCATATTACAGGTCTCTACATTCATTTCCAGTTTCTCTCTACAAGAACGGGCGCATACTCAGGAGCACTAAATTAGGCTTGGAATATTCCATTGAGCTTTTGATGTTTCCTCTCACCTTGCATCTTGAAAAGATAACATTTATTCAAGAGGCTTTGTTCTTGTCCACATCTGTACAAAGATAAGTAATGATAGTAGCCAGAGTTCTGTCATGTTACCTGTCCTGTGAAATACATGTTGTACACATAGTCACTAGGGAATGCAGGGCCTCAGCCAGATCTGACTGTCTGTGGTGCTGGAATTCATTTTCTTCCACACTTGTGCTGTGTGCAGCTCAGTGGAATTTTTTACTGATACTTTCTCTCTGACTACCCGGCTTACTTCAGCTTCAGTTGCTGCTATGAATCTCACTTGAGCTGTACCTTGAAACAGATAAAAATCAGCATATCTGTCCTGTTGGAAATCTTCCTATTAGAGAGTTTTCAGCCAGAAGGGGGACAAAATTTGTGAATTTTGTTTAGCTGTCAGTTTTATTTGGAGAACTATGGGCATTGTCTCTACTGCAACCAGCCTGATTCTGTTTCCTTCCTTCATCATGCACTCACTCAGAACAAACTACATGAGGACACTTGGAAGAAAAAGCTGGCATGAGACACAGCTGGTTACTCATGAATGCTTTGTAGAAGCAATGAAAAATAGAAATAAAGCAGATGCTCAGGTTCACCTGACTTTAAACCATGAAAGCTAATTAACTTACACACCACTACACCATGGGTGCTGTGTTTGGCTAGAAAAACACCCGACAGATCTCCATTTATTAAAAGCATAAAGGTCAAAAGAAAAAACAAGAACATTCACCTTGTAGTCAGCTGAATTAAACAAAAAACCTCAACTGCAGGAGTTATTAAGGATGGTTTCTGTTTGTGAATGGTTGCAGTCTGAAAATGTTAGCTTCTGAGGATTTTTGAATAAAAATCATCTGGTAAGTCCAGTTCACCCATGATCTTTCTTTGACACTTGGAAAATTAATAGACCTTTCTTACTGAGCAATGAGGAAAGGGAAAACAAATACTATGTTACTTTTGAGCTGGTGTATTTTCCAGGAGCTGAGCGAAATTCATCACCTCCCATCATGTAAAGTTTCCACATAGAGTAAAAGCTTTTCAGTTCAGATTTTTACCTATTGAGTATTAAAACTCATCTGGCTTTAGAACTTATATCAAAATGTTTATGTTGGGTTTTCAATTCTTCTGTAGGTGGGGAAAGTTCAATATTTATTGAAGAGGATATATAGGATGTGTATGCTAAGTAGGTAGGTGTGGAATAAAAACAGATGGGAAGGTTGTATATGGAAATCCATTATTTTCTTAGATTCATGTTTCACTCACCAGACTCAGGGGTATTGCACTGATGGCATGCACAGGGAAAATCTAACTGGGGAATTGTGATAGAAAAACACTCAGGTTTTAAACCTTTAATAAACTGAGGTGCTGATAAGTCTCAAAATCTTAGGGGTAGTAAAACTTCAGTCTATGAAATCTCCTAATAGAATACAACGTCTTTGGTGCAGGGATGTTTAGTCAGGAAGGCAGAGATTTCACCAGCTTGTCTCTACATTATGTTCCTACACACAGGTTCAAAAAGTACCTAAATTCCATAAGGTTTAATTTAAACTAGGTGAAAGCTCCTGAGTGCCATTGAGAATCTGAATCCCTAACTTTATTTAAAGTGAAGCTTAGACATTTTTGTATTCAGAGAATTAATGACTATAAATCTGGGCTGAGTTCCAAGATCCAGAAAGGTTGGAAAATATATATATATGTATATATAAATACACACACACATATATATATATACTATTCCCTTTAGATTTCTGTTCCCCAAAGAATGTTTTATCCTGTTTGATGGAAACAGAATATTAAAGCTGTTATTTAACTTCGTACTGTCGGCGAGTAAAAATTTGGTGAAATAAAAGTAGTGTATATATCTCATACAAGAAGTGGTGCTTTGAAAAAAATTAGGGCATACTAAACAATCTTATATCTCATGAAGAGAAAAATACTGCACATTATTCTATGGAGATTTATTTGTTTAAATCCTCTTTTAGTCCTTTCTATCAAGACCAGGATAAATCAGAACACGTGTATGTAATTTTGTATGTATTCACAGGAGCCAGAAGTGTGTCCTTGGAGTAAAGAAGGCAAAGAGACCGGGGCTGCATTCAGCACAGCTTTGTCAGCAGGTTGGAGTCGATGCTTCCCCACTTCTCAGCCCTGGTGAGGTGAATGTGGAGCACTATGCCCTGTTCTGGGCTCCTCAGTGCAAGAGGAGGCACTGGAGGGAATGTGGAGAAAGCTGGCAGAAGAGATTAAGGGCTGGAGAACCCCTCTTGTGGGGAAAGGCTGAGAGGGCTGGGGCTGTTCAGCCTGGAGAAGAGAGGGCTCTGGGGAGATCTCATAACTGTGTGCCGATACCTGGAGGAGGGTGAAAAGAGAGCCAGGCTCTTCTCAGGGGTACCCAGAGACAGCACTAGAGGCAATGGACACAAACTGAAACACTGGAGGCTCTGTATGAGCGTCAGCAAAGAGTTTTCCTTTGGGAGGATGACTGAGCTGGGGCACAGATTGTTCAGGGAGGTGCTGGAATCTCCATCCTTGGAGGTACTCAAAAGGCATCTGGATGTGATCCTAATCAACTGGCTGTGGGAAGCCCTGCTTGAAAAAGAGAATTGTAAAAGACAATTGTAATTCCAACTTCAATCTTTTATGTTGATGTGGTAAAAAAAAAAATAAAAAAAATATATGTAGAGGTGTTCAGGGGTTGTGTGTGTGTATGTATGCACAGACACAATTAACATTAGCAATCATATATCACAATTCAGTGATTAAGTGAATATATATATATATGTATCTCAAACATATCTATATTGTAGATATAGAGAATAGGCTTACAGAAGTACGTATTTACAGATTCACCTTATATTTATTTTTCCATCTCTATCTATCTAGATATATATGAATTATACTATTTTCTCCCATTTGCATTTTGAACTGGATAGCAGTTTTCTAAGGGAATTATAATAAAAATATACAAATTATATACAACTGGTTGAGTTCTATTTGTATTTTATATGCAGATACTAAATATTAAGCAATTATAAACCATGCCCATATTTCAAGCAGGAACATATTCTAGCCAAGCTAATGAATAAAGAAATAGAATATTATGAATATGTCACATATAACAGCTGCATCTTATATTTGTTGCCAATTCTGTCTAAGGTGTGGTTGCCTGGGAGATACCACTCTGACAGTGTGAAGTCTTTCACATTTTTGTGGACAAATATCTGCAAATCACCTTTCTTGAGTCTTTGTTGTCCTTTTTTCCCCATCCCCTGCATATTGGCCTGAACTTTTGCCCATCTGACTCAGTTGTGTAGAGTTTGATCTGCTTTTATATACTCTACCCAGAAAAACTGTTTCTCCATTTAACCGTGTAGAAATTTTAAATTAATTTTTTGTTCCTCTGTTAAGAAAAATGTCATCCCGTGAAATTGATTTTTTTCCACAGTAATAAAATTGCCCACTGGTGATAATTTTAGCAAAATATGCTTGTCTTATTTCTAATTGCTCTTTTCAAAATTAACAACAATCTTTGGTAGTTAGAAAGTAATCAGTTTTACTGGATCCTCTATCCTTCCGTAAGGAAAGAAAAAGGAACAAATGTAAATGAGAAAATCTTCTTTTGATTGATTCCATCTAAATTCTGACTAGATAACTTCAGTGAGTTGTTTTTGAAGCATGCCCTTTATCTGATTTAAGTTTATTGTGAAGGACCTCACTTCCAGCCCTTGTAATGAGGTACCTACTTTGCTATGTCTGTCATTTGATTTGCTTATCCTTTTCACCTGTTAATAAATAGTCAGAGAAATGCTTCATCAAAAGGAAGAGGGCCTTTGACTTAAATAAAAAGATTTGGTCCATTTTCTAAAAGAAAATTTGTATTTGTACTGCGTGGATTAGAAAATACATACAACTATGTTAGTTTAATGTAGTCATTTATTTCAAACCAAACATTCATTCATTAGACATCATTATATTTATCTGCTCCTAATTCACAAGTTAATTGCAGGTTTAACTGGTACCCATTTTTCAGAAACCCTCCCACATCTTCTGGGTTTATGTATTGTTAATGAGTTTTCTCTTTGGAGAATTCCGGTCCAATCTCTTGCCACAGAGCATTTTCATACTTTAAATTGCAAGTTTATTTAGCTTCCTTTTATCAACTTTTCTCTCAAAAAAGCTCAAACTGAAGCAGCGAAGGAAATAAAGCTAGTATAATGAAACCTAGATAATGTAATTAAATCCATCCTTATTCCAATCATGAAAGTCAAAAATGGCAAGACTATGGATAGCCACTCCCTTTTGTATGAAAGGAAATAATTAGAAAAATGTTTGGTCTTGTATGTAGCTCTTAATTTTATTTCATGTATATTTTTGAATGAACTATAAAAGATATATTCAGGTTTATGTAATATAATGTTTTACTCAGGATCTTCACCACCATCTTCCCACACTCCAGGACTATATGAAGTTCATCATAAGAAATATAATTGCTTTTGTACTCAGGGTTTGGATGAAAAGTATTAGCAACACTATTTAGAATGGGTCTTCTCCTTGCTGGACTACAACATATAAAGCTATAAAATGTTGAGCTTTTGGGACTGTTTTAATATTTTTTTATTGGCTGAATACTGTTTTCTTGTATATTTTCATTTCACAAAAAAGAAAAATGTGTCTGGAAGTGCTTCTTCAGCAGAGAAGGTGTTCACCTATTGCTTTTTACATACTGTATTTGATTATTTAATTACTTTTTTTTTCATGTTGCATTTAGCTGTCAGGATCATTTACTTCTATTAAATGTTAGGCCAGTTAAATAGTTTGTCAGATAGAGAAATTGCACCTATTCATTTTGTCTAGGGAGATTTTTTTTTATGGCCTTTTGTACTGATATTCTGGGAGCTTATGAGAGATGTTATTACTTGATTCTTTGTTTGGTTGGTGTAGAGAAAATATACATTCAGAGAGTGAGATGAAGGACATGGTGTGCCTAAGGCTGGGGAACAGCAAATTTAGGAGTGCGGGAAAGAATGTCAAATTTTATGAAGGATTAAGATGAAAAAAATTAGGGAATGTGACTAGTACCTTCAAGTAAGCAAGGCAGAAACCTTATGTGAAATAACAGTTCTGTGAGAACATCATGCCACATTATTCCTAAGCTTTTATCACTAAAAAAACAAACACCTAGAATTCCATGATAGCTTCCCTAAGAATTTAACTAAGAAACAAATCAGTTATTTAGATTTACTATTCAATTAATCTTCAGAATTTAGGTCAAAATTTCAGATAGGAGCATGGAATGGATTTAGTCTGTCCATATTAGGCACCTCATAAATCAGATTTTAATATAACTTTCACTTTCTTCAGTCCCTCAACAAGGGCAACAAGGGCAGAAAGATGTGGAACTAGAAGGTAGGTACTGTCTATTCCAGCTGTAAAGAAATTTCCATCATCCATAAAAGAGGATGTTTCTTTACTTGCCTTGAACCTACTGATGTTCACCTTACTGGCTCTTTAATAATGGCAGGCTACCCAGTCAAAGTAAGCAATTACTTCTGTTTTGAAAGCATCAGGGCTCATATTTTATCTTGTTTATACAATTTTCAGTTGGCCAATTTTCCATAATTTCTATATTATCAGTTTAACTTTAAGTGATGTACAAAAAAATTGTATGGGTCTGTTTTTAGAGGACATTGATGAATTTACAAGCTGGTGAGCTGCAAAAATAATTTTATCACATTTTCAGTCATTTCAAAATTGTGGTTTCCTTCCAGCTGAAGTACTGACAGGTCTGTCAAAAACACACCTGGACCAGATTCATAAAATATTTTTGGGCTGAACTGCATAGTGGCCAGAATATAGGTATCTAAGCCAAAATCAGAAGGCCATGACATCCTCTTCCAGAATTTACCTTAAGCCAGCTGAGGTTCACTTGCTGTTGAATGTTCTGGAGCTTGAAGAAAGGATGCAGACAATAAGAGGCAGATGGAAATTCACTGATCAGTCCTCTTAAGGCATCTTGATCTTGTCTGCAAAAAGCTGAAGTTTGGGAAGTATGAAGTGCCTTAACATGGAATACTTCCACCCGTCATAAAAGCAGAAAACTTCACAAAGATATTTATTTACACTAAGGCACAGCATAAGCAGGGTTAAATGACTTGGTTTGCTTTTGTTCATAACACTTTTGAGCTCAGCCCTATGCAAAGTGATCTACTAGGGTGATGGGGAATAACTGCATTATTTTATAGGACCTTTGAAGCTTCAGAATTCTCTAATTTACTGATGAGATGAATGGACCCAACCCATGGATCTCAGTCTGGTAGGATGGAAGAGAACTCCAGAGACCATGTTGCAGAAGACAAGCTTAATCTATTGGCCCATACCAGATGAGTCAGGTGGACAGAATTCTAATAAACCAGGCTTAAATCTCTAGTCAGTGTGATAGATGCATGGATTTACTCTTCATGGAGAAAAGGGTTGATGGGAGTAATGCAGCAATTCAGACTCCAGAAGTGTGTGCTGTGTTCCCTTGGAATACAGTGTGTGGCATAAGTTATGGCATTATCTGTTCTAGTTTCCTTTTTGAATGAATCCTGTTTGATTAGCTGGTCATTCAGGTATTAGACACCTCTTTGTTTTCATCTAGCTGGGCTTTCTTTCCAGTGAGTCACCACCCATGGGGGAGACACCTGCTCAAAAAGAAAGATCAAAGTAACTATATTGTCAGTCTGTATTGTGAAATAATTGTTGTGTGAAATTACTTCTGGTCATTTACACCAGAGATGAGGGTTTCATTCTGTTGCATGTTGGAAGATGTTAAGAAGGAAGCATATAAAATAGTCTGAACTGAAAAAAAAGAAAAAATTAGTTGCTTTTTCATTAGCTGTAATCACATCACAGGTTTTTAAACTCAGAATTTTATTTTTTTCTGTTGTTGGTAGAAAATAAATCTTGATCAGGGGAGAAAAGCGTCTTTTAACAAGAGGTTAATTAAGGTACTAATACAGTTCAAGTGCAAACAATAGGACAAAATCATGTTCTGCAACATAATAATTTGATAGTATATCTCAGTAAGAAAGCTAAAAAGCATTGTAATAAAAAATTCAACACTTATCAAGGCACAGCATATACACAAGGCAACTAATTCACTGTCCTTTTCAGATTGATATTTGAGACACTTTTTGCACAGATTTCTTTCTTACTTTCGGGATTGGATTGTATCCATGCTCACTTTATCTTCATGACCTTGGCTGAAAGGTTTGTAGTATTTGATGGATATGGTGGGGAGCATTTGCTATTACTTATTTTCTCAGATTAGGGAAACAGGTAGGAAATGGGTCATTAAAACCAGTAATATTGCTCATAAACATTTCAAGTGATCTATGAAATGTGCAATACAGTCCCCCATGGCAGGAAAGTTGTAACTAAATGATCCCTGAGATCTCTTCTAAACCAAACAATTTTGTGATTCTGTGATTCTTAAAGAATGAAGAGGCTTTTATTGCTCCTAATTTCATAATCTTTTGGAATATTTTTCATACTGCATGACAAACAGATAACAGAAAAACATTTTGATCAGTGCTTGTACAGACAGATAATAACTTTCTGAACTACTGGTGTATTAAATCTGCATTCATATTGGTAGTTGCTTCAGATATAATATCTTAAATCAGCACTGTATGAGCATTTCAGTCTAATAGCAAAGTCCTCATGAAATGTTTTAGTTAAAATTCTCTGATTCTGCTACTGATGACACTGTTCCTGTTTGTTCAGTTTTAATGTTTCCTCAAATCTTCTTGTCTTTAGAAAGAACTGTTGCTTTTAGACCTGTTGTTTTTTGATCAAAGATTTTGACAGCTACTTTTCTCCCTTCCCAATTATGTTAAATTGAAGTGGAAGGCAGAGAGTGTTGACATTAATGGGCTTTCCTTTGAGTTTGACTGCTCCCATTGGGAATGAGAGTTAAAGGTCCTTGTAGGAGCCTTCATGCACTTCAACTGTGCAGAGAATGGGTGCCCAAGCCACACAGCAACCAGCAATCCTCATCCTGCAGTGGTCACTGTCCATTTTGTTGGCTATTTTTGATTAACTTTATTTCAGTATTTCACTGGTCTCATCTTTCTTTCTGCTTGTAGTTTTTGTTTTTCAGCTACATTTTGTTTTTAAGCACTCAGGGATATGAAACCTTTTGTTTTCTTACTATAGCATCCCTATTAAACAGAAATACAAATAAAAGCAGAGAATATGCAGACATATTATGCAGATATTCTTTTTGGCCATGTTTCCTGGGAAATCACTTAAAACTTCCTCTGTATTACCTAGTCTGCATTCTGCTAAACCAAGACATGTTTTTCCACATTCCTGTATTCTTTATTCTGCCAGTTTTACAATACTGAGAAATTCCTGATGATCAAGTTTCTTCCTCCACTTCCCTGCAGGTACAAGGAATCAAGACTTTTTGTCATCTAATTAGAAAATGTTTTTGTCATCTAGTTAGAGAATTGCTGTAAATCTCACACTAATCCTATTGTTTGCCATGTTTGCAATGACTGAGATACTGCTCTTCCATATTTAAGGTTAAATCCCCATTTTCTCCATTCTTGTTCTTTCTTTAAAGTCTTCCTTGCATAATGCCAGCTTGTGCTAATTTGCAGCACACAGGCATCAAATACAGGATTAAAGGTATTGGAAGGCATATGTTTTTCTTGTTTAAATTTAGAGCTACAGGAAGGCAATCACAGTCCTTTTGTGGCTAAAAGTGAGAAATAAAAATTAACTAGAGAAAAAAACCAAAACTCCTGTAGCTAAGGAGAGACACCATATATTATCCCATCAATGTCTCTCTGCTCCTTTGTGGTGAAGCAATATTTTTCTTAGCTTTAATTATGTTTACTTAGAAAGAAAAATATGAAAGGCTTTTGTGAAGTAATAATTTGTTTCAAGGAAATCAACTGTGAAAAGGGAAAGATTTTACTTGATAAATAGCTCTTAGTCACTATCCAGTGATGATACTCAGTAGCCCAAGAAGACATTCACAGCAAACTGCTAAGGAGGACATAATCAAATTCATTCTTTTAGGCAACATTTATCTAAATATTGAGGTTCTCCTATGAAATGTAGGAGGAGCTGAATTGTATAAAGATATTAATCTATTAAATAATTAATAACTGTATCTATATCAACACAATATTTTCTATATATTACTTATGTAGGAGTGGAATCCTATTTCACTATTTCCGCTTGCAAAAACATAAAAGCTCTTACTGTAGACATAATCCTGGCATCTCATTTGAAAATTTATATTTTTAAATTTCTTATTGTGTAAACCCAGTATTATATTCCATTTTCTTCAAGCAATTATATTTATGTAAAACATTATTGTAAAAGCAAAGCCTGCATGATAAGGAATAACAAACTGTGGAATTTTAGTTTAAAGTTACTGTAATGTAGATAAAGAGAGTTATGATATATGAAATATTGTTCTGAATTAGTAATTTTGTTTCATTGTTTCTTTGGTCTTAAGTATCTGAATATTTCCCACAACTGAAGACATCGGGGTTCTTCTCTGGACATGTGGAATGACAAATATTCACAGATCTGCAGGCTTTCCTGAAGGTGGCTCCATTTGAAAAAGGTTAAATTAGACAATCCAGGATCAGATCAACCCCGAATTCTCATCAGAGCAATTGGTCAGAGGAGGAAAAACCAGAAACAACTGTTCATATAAAAGGTATAAATAATGCCATAAGAATTTCCATAAAATATTTCTGGGATTTAACCAACATGGTCTTGAAATTTATCAACTGAGCAAATATTCCACAAAAAATAGAGAAAACAATCTTTGCCAATTTACAGTGCGTGTCTCCATCTCAGTTCTGAACTAAGGACTGTCTTAACTAGTAATTTTCCTTTCTTTTTAATTCTGGCTGCTAAAAAATACAGGTTCATTTGTCTGTATCTCATTCACACATAGTTGTTTCCAGCCTCAGTGAAATAGGGAACAAAGCATGTTCAGGAGAACGCTTGTTTATTTTAGGATAGTTCTCAATTCTGCCTCAAATTTCTTCAGCTCAGGATGTAGATGAAAAGATAAAATGTACAAAGCTTCATTTCAAAAGAAATTCTGAAATAGAAAATGGAAGAGGAAATTAACTTTCAGTGTACTTTAGAAGAACTATAGCTTCAAAAACTTTGAAACCCAGGGAATATGATTATATTTGTCTGCTAATTAAAAAACAAAACAAAAGAACCTAAAAAAGGAGTAGTGGTGAAACATTTTTAGTCAAGTTAAATTCCAGGTTACTAGTAAATAGCAACTTCCATCTCCATTATCAAATAATTTTTGAATACTGAGATTCAAAAATTAAACCTAACAGCTCAGTGACAAAGGATGAATTAAGGAAAAGAATGTCATTTTTCCATTGCAGAGGATGAACATTTAAAACTCTAGAGAAGCCTAAGATATGCAGTCAAGGTGTTCTGAGAATCTATAGAGTTCTACAAGGTTATCTAAACTATCATTTGTCTCACAACTCAGGCAGAGCATCTTTGAAGCACAATGCATAAATTAAATATTTTCTGTTTGATGCATTTTTAGAAAAAGGCTTTAAACCTGCTTTAAGTACTTCAACGTTGTTCAAAGTATCATATGCAATATTTATACATGTTCTGGTTCCCATCAGCAAGAAATGTCCTGTGCATCTCTCCCAAATCACTTTCTCAGAGTTTGGTCATAAATTAATGATGACGCTCTAGCCAGGAAGTTAAACTTGTATGTGCAGAACACTTGCATATGAAAAAGTGTTTGTCACTAGGAGTTAGACAAATCAGAAAAATACTAGCAGGGCTCATTTTAGATAGTTAAATATATTTACAGGAGAACAAAATCATAGCTTCATCTACAGCAAGAGGCCAGAAAAGAACTTTCTCTGCCCTTCTAAGGACCTTCAAATCTTTAATGTTGACTCCATTAAGATATATATTAGATGCTGGTGTGACAGTGTTCACAGGGGTCTCAGGTTGAGGGAAGAGACAAGGATTTGACTCCATGTTTCAGAAGGCTTGATTTATTATTTTATGATATATATTACATTAAAACTATACTAAAAGAATAGAAGAAAAGGTTTCATCTCAGAAGGCTAGCTAAGGTAAGAATAGAAAAGAAAGAATGATAACAAAGGCAGCTGTCTTGGACTCTGTGCGAGCCAGCTGGGCTGTGATTGGCCATTAATTATAAACATCCAAGATGGGCCAATCAAAGATCCACCTCCTGCATTCCACAGCAGCAGATAACCATTGTTTACATTTTGTTCCTGAGGCCTCTCAGCTTCTCAGGAGGAAAAAATCCTAAGGAAAGGATTTTCATGAAAAGATGTCTGCGACATGCTGGCTATTTATGTCTTCATGTATGCATATACATTGGAGTCCAGAATGTAATACATTGAGCACTAATGGTATTTTAGCTTTCCAATCAATGTCACATAAAATTCATGGGAAACTATCACAACATTTCACCAGAAAATGAATTACTTCAATATGAAACCCTTTAGAAAAAAATGCCTTTAAAGATTTTTCTGCCTTGAGTTGAAATGTGCTACAGGCATATGAGTAGTTATTTAAGTTAAATAAGAATGGATTTTATAGATGAAGAAAAGCTTTTTGGTTTCTGGCTTTCAAAACCTAGGGAATGGAGTCCCAAATATAGGAATCTTATCCTGCACTCATGAAAGACTCCTTAGAATCCAGTAAGGAAGTGTCACAGCTGGGGTGAAGAGAGGAGAACTGGGAATTAGAGTACATCATCACAGAAATATTAGTTGTTCTAGCTGTTGGCAAGGCAAGGTAAGAATGAAGAGAAATAAAAAAAAGGTAGCAGCCTTTCCATGGCACAGAGAATTTGGAAAGGCTGCTACTTTTAAACAAACTTTTGTAATTTCTTAAAAAAAGAAATCTTAGAAAATTCATATTCCACATTTCTCCCCTCTGTAAGCATTTAGGTAAATTGGAACAGTGAACATGCTTATTTCTGAACCTGAACACAGTTTTTTTTAAATTCTGTTGAAAAGTTAAAATATTAATTAAAAAAGTCATTGTGACTTGATGGAAGTTCAAGTCTTCCCTTACTGTTTGACCTGCAGCACAGGAGATGCTCTTTGTAGATGTTTAAGTTTACTTATTATTTTAAAGTTTTGGGGGTTTCTTTTTGTTTTGTTTGTCTGCTTGTTTTAAATAAGAAAAAGTACTTAAATATTTAGTAGCTTAGCGTCTTTTGGTGATTGCTTTTCTTTAGAAGAATAGCATTTGAAATGTCTCCTCCATATGATTGACTCTCAAGAAAATGCATACTTTTTAAAGCTGAATGAATAAGGAAAATTTAAAAATAATATTTTCAGCAAAGGCTTATTGACTTAACTGGCTTCAGGTAAATTCTATCCAATAAAAGCATTGCATGGTCTATTTCTATTTTAGTGGTACAATAACAGTTGCATTTGGGGGAAAAATAGTCTGAATGGATATGAATAAGCTTCTTATATAGAAAAAAAGAGGTGACTCAATAGTTTTTAGTTCTACTTAAATTATTTTCTCCTTATATCAGGTTATTGTAAACACCAGCAGAATTAAAATCTGCCAAAGAATTTTGATTTTAAAATGTTTCTATAAAGAGGTATTTTTATCAAAATCAACTTATTTGGAAAGAAAATATTAAATTATTTGTAAGTAATTTAATTGGCAAAATAAAATTCAGTAGCATATAGAAGTTCTAAATAAACATAAATTTTCCATAATTTTGGTTTCTAATTCCACTTTGCTTTCAAGTTTTTTGGTCTTTCCTCCACTTTGTCTTACTTTTCTTTTATTTCCTATTCTACTGTGAAAAAAAAAAAAGAAAATATCAGAAAGGGAATGCAAAAGGATTTTATTAAAAAAAATGTTGTTTTTTTCCCAAATATTACTGCATTTACTGCATTTTAAAAGTCTCAATTTTTTTATATACATATGGGTTTGGAAATAAAATTTTTCTTCTGTCTGTGAAAAACTATCTGGAATATAAGTAAAAAGTAGATTTTCAAATTTCAGCGCTAACCATGGAATAGTAAAGAAATAGAAGTACTATCTGCCTTCTTCCTTAGGATACGTACTCTGCATGTATATCCCTCTTTTGATGGTCTTTTAAATGCCTTGAAGATAATTTTGCAATTCAGAAATAAAATCAAATATTTTGGTTTTCTTTCCAAGAGCAGGAGACTCTTTTTCCTCACTTACTCTCTGTTGGATTACAACAAAATATAAGGATTAAAAATTATTCATGTAGTGATAAAAACAGAAATAACATTTTTAAAAATTAACCATATTTGGGGAAAGATTGCAATGGAACAAATAATTCTTAACTCTAACTACAAAAAGGAACGCAATCTTAATGAACACAATTATCTCACCCTTCAAAATAAGTTTTTTTGTGCCAGGTCATTGTTTGCAAGATCACTTTAAGCAGCAGTTGTTTTTTTTTTTTTAATTAATTTCTGCCTTTCATGGTCTATAGAAGGTAGAAACTAGGGACCATCTTGCTTGCTCAGGGGAGTTAATGCAATTTATTTTCCAGATCATGAAGGCAGCAACAAATCCACCATGAGGTCAGGAAGCACAACAAAGTCATTCTTGAAGGAATGTCATTCCAACAGAGATACAGCTAAACACACCTGGAAGCTGTTTTATGAAAGGTTTTCATCCTTTCACATTAAAAAGATGAACATGATAACTAATTTTTCCTAAGAGGTGAATGTGAACATCCTCACTAAATTCCAACCCTAGCCAAATCACTGAAGGATCCCAGCTAAGGTGAGGCATGCTAAAAAACGTGGTTTGCACTTGAATTTTAAAGGGTTTCATTTTCCTGTGTGGTGTGAGAAGCAGCTGACCATGCTCTTGCACCCAGCTCCATTCACATGCTCCTCTGCAAGTAGATGCTCACAAACCCCTGCTGTCTGGAGTGATGCAGGACACAAATGGTCACAGATTTGGTGCAGCCACAGCATCTGTGGCATTAATTTGCAGCTGAGGAGCCTTAGCAGCACAATCTGTGCTACCACCCCCAGTGCAGCTCACAGCCAGCTCCTGCTTGCCCAGGAGGGAGCACAGGCATATCCAGCTTTGGTTATCATTACATACATTATAACCATTTAGTTCTGGAAGGCTGAAATTATTCTGGCATCCTAAGAAATAAGAACAAAGAGGGTTTTTCAGAAAGAGTATCAGCTCTATAGTTTTAAGTTTGTGGATGAGAACAATCTAATATCACGTGAAACCTACAGGAGCATTTGCTCCTAATCATTTGAGCAGAGAACTTTAAATAAAATCTCCATTCTAATTAGAAGAAAACATAATCATCAATGTTGTGGTAAACAAAGCTGACAATATCAGTGTGATAATTATTTAAAAAAATAAATAAAACATCTTCTGTCATGCTTGACAAATTTAATTGCAGGATGTTTTTTATATGCAGGGGTTGCAGACTGTTAGTAGTAATCAAACTAATGGTTTGTCCTTGCCACTTAGCAAGGTTTATTTTGTGCAGTGAAAACATAAGGTAAGCACAGTACTGGCATTTGTGTCAGAATACTGATGATGTTGATATACTTCCTACACACAAGGACAAGACTGTTGGGAATATTTTTAGTTGGTCACCATTCCTTATTCAAAAGATACTCAGAACCTGAAAAGAAGGTAGAGATATTTTGCCCTGTCTTATATGTCAGTGTAAATTTTTAATTTCTTTTTTTGAGGGAATATGATTTTCATATATGAATAGAAGCTATGGGGGAAGAGAGGAATTAATGCTCCATCCCATGTGATGAACACTGGGCTTTGAGAGGAATGCATGAAAAATCACAGTTATTAATTAGTTTCATCTCGTTCAAAATTATAAGCCCCTAAAGGAGTTTTCCCAAAGGCTACAGTAAGGACATTTAAGTCTGATTTCTTTATTTTCTAACTTGGAACAGAAGACAAGATCCTTTTGGTTAGTTTCTTTCTCCCCATATTTTTCCTGATCTGATATACATTGTTTTTCCTACTCTGCTAATGCAGCTCTATGCTGTCTCCAGCTGAGCAGTCTACTCAAAAGCACTAACCACTCCTGCCACTTCAGTGTTGGGGAAAGACCTTCTCTTGGCTCTACAACTCAGTGAAAAGCAGCTGAAATGAAAGTGGATGTTATTGTTCTTTCATATTATGATATATTCACTATTCTTATTTCTTTGTCTTACAGTCTTAATTTCAGCAAGCACACCACTGCAATTTAAAGCACCATTCTCTCAACTATGAGTGGCTTTGATTTGAGAACTTTTCTTTGTTTTTAAAGAGCTGTGCCTTTGACTTCAAAATTTTTCATCTTGCTGTAAATAGATTTCTTATTGTTAAAATATGACCCATTCCCTTTCTCCCCCATCTGCTGCTTCTCTTTCAGGGAGAAAAATAAAAAGTAAGGAACGATGTGATGACCTGGCCTGCCAATGCTTACAGATCCAGGGTCAAAGACAGATGCCGTATTCACTGCAGCTTACATTTTTCCTTTTCTGCAGAGCAATGGGGAAATCTTTGTTCGGTCACCAGCGGGTGCCACGTCTGCTGAAATGTTCCCATGGAGACAGGCCACAGCTGAGCACAGCAGCAAAGAGGCACCTTACAGCCCTTCCATGGGGGCTGTGCTTGCCTTTGGAGCTGATGTAGTGCACAGTAAAAGCATCTCCCTTTTAGAAACGCATCTCCCTTCTTTAGAAATCATATTTTGTTTGGAGTCAAACACTCATTTCCTAAAGGAGAAACAACCAAACAAGTGTATAAGCATTTCAGACAAATTTCACAGAATTCCAGTGATGCTTGCAGAAAGGTGAAAGCTCTGTATAGTTGAGATCTTTCTTTTTTTTTTTTTTTGGTGTGCTTTTTTTGTGTTTCAGATTTATTTCTAGATCTGAGATCAAACAAATGCTGTCTTCTTTAGCATGAGATGACTTGGACCCAAAGAAATACTAATTGAGATGTGGGCATTCAGTTTGCTGTTTGGTTGTGGTATTTCAGCCATGTTTCATTCCACAACTCTTGCTGGAACAAGCTGCTCCTAGGAGAAAGACATTGGCATTAAACCTTGGATTGTGCTTCCTATACCACAGGTAGGGGGGAAAGAAAGTGGTTTTTTAACAAGTGTGGGAAAGAAATCCTGGCCATTGGATTCCTCAAGGTCAGTGATAAAACTGTAGCTTGACTTCTTTAAGGTATTTTTTAGGAAAAAAACCAAGAAAATAATAATACTGCTGTAGAAAATACTGATTGAAATGTGCTTGCAATAGTTCAGACTTTTCTGGTCACCAGCATTGAAATGAACTAAAATTGAAGGTTCCAACAGAGTGATAAAATTATTTTGGAAAAATACTACTAGACACTGAGTTTGCTTGGTTCAGTTTGGTGAGGCAAATTTAAAGATGAGATATGCTGATTCTTTATAATTAAAAACTTCAATAATTTAAAATAATTTCAAAACTACAAGCATTTTAGGACTTAATTCTGCTTTAAACTTAGTGACATTTAAAACTTTTACTGTGACATCACAGACGTTCAGCTGCTTATGCAGCCCAATGTCTTAAACTAATTATCAGATATGGGGTCCAGAGGAATTTTTCCTCCTAATTAGGAAGAATTTCTGCAGAAGCAAAATTTACTTTTTTTGTAACCTGGGTCATCATCATCATCTTCTGGGAACTTTATTGACAAAGGTCCAGGAATCTGGGAGGCAGATAATGCTCTTACTTCCTCCTGTTTTCTTCCTGTGGCATGCCATTGTCTTCTAGTGTGTCAGGAAGCATTTCCTGGCCCACGGAGTTGGCAGATATGTGGGGGGATGCTGTGATGTCCCCCTGAGCCAGCTGCTGTTTGTGTGTTAGCACAGTCAGGTCCTGCATGCAGTGACAATGCCTCTTGCTGTGCCCTGTCACTGTGAACATGAAAACAAAGCTACACAGCGTCCTGCTGGGACCCATTTAAATATTATCTCCATCCAGAGGTGCTCTTGCTGTGGCTCACAATGTGGTCTCTGCTGGAATGTCTCCAAAGGGAGGCAAGAGAGCTGAATTCAGCCTAGTGCAAGAATAGGAGAACCCTAAGGCACTGACTTTTTGCAAGTGATGCTTTCCCCTTTGTGGTCACACAAGATAACATGCTTGAATTCAAAGAATTCTGGAAGTGAAGGAACCTTGAGAACCATGATGCCTGTCCTAACACTTAACATTTTTTCCATCTCTCCAAAGAGTCGTAGTTTGCTGGAGCAGTACTTTCATTTGCAGTTGAAAACATCAATATTTCTCATCCATCACGCTCTTGTCTCATGTAGTATTTGCAGAAAACTCTATTGCAGCTCCTTAGGATTCTGTTGTAAAAACCCTAATATTATCAACATTTATTTGCTACACCTAGACATCTCTCAGAAGTATGAACAGTTGTGATTTATTAAACAAGTCTGTGTTATATGAATTGGAGAGTCATTCTGATGCAGAAAGGTGTTGTCATCTTATTGCAAACCTTCCATACCTTCTCAGTGATTTCTTATGGGCAGTCCCTTGCAGCACTGACTCCTTCTTCGCAGCACAGCCAACAAACTCCATCTCTCCCCTCAACCAGCTAACCCACTCTTTTGTAGCACTCGTTTTCTTATTGGACACAGCTGTGGCCTGTTAAGGGCAGGCCTGTTCCTAATCTTTGGGAATTAGTACAGCTGCAACTCCTCAGGTGTGAGACTACCTTCTGCACTATCTTTATTTTCTTACATTCTATCCCTCCACAGAAAGGCTCTTAAAATCAGAGTGGGCTTGATGCAGCCTGGCTGGTATGTCAAATCCATGCTGCAGTCAGAGATGCACCCAGGGTTCAGTGTATCCTGATCCAAGTGTCACAGAATGATTGAATTTTTAACTTTGCAAGACAACTGATCTGGGTCTATTCCATCAGACTTAAAGAGCCACTAGTCTGAGATGGAGATGGACAAATATATTAAAGGAATCATTTTGATCCAAGATCCCATTCTGAGACCTGTGAAAGCAATATAACATATTAAATGAAAATATCTCTTTGTACAAAGTGGTTATAGCACTGCTTACTTGTTCTTGGGTTGGTGAGCCTTGTAGACACCAGTCTGCATCAGACATACAGCTGAGAAGAGGAGGACATTCAGAACTCTATTTCTCTTGAGATGAAGACAGAAATAGGTGGGACAATATCACAGCAAATGTTACCTTCAATCACTTGCAGGAAATTAAAATATCTGTCCTGATTTTGGATGGCATGGAGTTACTTTTCTTGCTAGTTGCTGGTAGAGTGCTCTTTTGGGTTTGGAACAAGAATAATGAAACACACTCATGTGTTAGTTGTTTGTAAGTGGTGTTTACACTAGATCAAGGACCTTTCAGCTTCTCACCCCAGCCCACTGGCAAGTAGGTCTGAGGGATCACAAGAAGTTAGGAGGAGACACAGCTGGGGCAGCTTACCTCAACTGACCAAGGGGATATTCCAGAAGTGACCAAGGGGATATTCCAGGCCAGCTGACACCAAGTTCCGTACTCGGTACAACCAGGAGGCTGTTCAGAGTCATGGCCTTTGTTGTCATCAGTCAGTGTTAGGTGTGATGGAGCCCTACTTTCCTGGGCTGAGCTACTGCTTGTCCATGAAAAATGGTGAATGAATTCCTTGTTTTGCTTCGCTTTGCAATTTTTGCTCTTCTGATTATGTTCTCCATTCCGATGCATGGGAAGGGAATGAGTGGCTCTGTGGGACTTGGTTGCCAGCTGAGGTCAAACACCATCCTGTTTTCAGAGCTTCTCTGTGAAGAGTAAAAGAAACCAAAGAATTAATCACAAACAAAATTGTGCCTTTTGCTTCCCTTTTACAGGAGATTAGGTGCAGAGAGTGCCTGAGCCTTGTGTCTGTTTAGTGTGGAGGAGCTGTGCCTTCACTGCTTGAACACAGGCATGGCTTCTGCTCAGCTTTGCAGTGGAATTCAACAACCATCTTGAGCTGAAAAATTACACAAGGACTTCCAGGATCAAACTTATTATGCATTCAGTATCCCAATACTCCATCTGCTGTTTCCTTGTTCCATATCCCATTAACAAATGCCAAGCTGCAGATTGTTTTTCACATAGTAATGAGCTGCATAAGTATGTAAACAAAACAAAAGTTATATATTTCTGTTAGAACAAGTGCCAAGAACACCTCCTGTTGCAACACTACTAATGACAGGATAGCAACAGTGGAATAAAGAGAGTAATTTGTAGTATTCCCAGGTCAGCTGCACACATGGTTTCTCCAAAATAAGTAAGTGAGGC
>NW_005054318.1:3198736-3288128 GCF_000277835.1 Geospiza fortis | reverse complement strand
TAGCCTCAGTGGATCTGTATCATGGAAGAATTTGGCCTTGTGGTTGGAAATCTTCCTGCAGATGGTGGTAAAAAAAGGTGAACAGCATAAATAATGTCATTATCCCAATTAACTGGAATTGATTAATTCATCCATCCATTTCTCAAGTGATTATCTCCAATTAAAATAATTGCCTGGATAACATTCCACGGCTAGATCCCTGGATGCAACAGAGATTTCTAAACAGCATTTTACTCATATTCCAGCACAACCACCAATACCTGGCAGCAGGGAAACACTTTTCAATTTGCTATAGTTCAACACAGGGACAGAGGAAGGTTTGGAATATCTCTAAGAAACACAGAGTCATGTATTATTATTTGTGTAAGCATAGTTACTGTGGCTTGGGACTTGAGTTGCAGAATGCAAGGAGATGGTGCCTGCTGTAAAGAGGTGATATTTATGAGCAAGCACAGATGCATGAGGAGCACAAAGAAACCATGAGATAATATCAGTAGGCATAGCAGCCTCTCACTGTTATATATTTTTGTAGGCATCACAGTACTGGATGTTTTTTCCAACCACATCCCTGAAGGTAGCCAGCTCTGTTGATGCTTACAAAGAAATCCTGCCAGCTGTGAAAGTGATAAAAAGTCTGATGACACCTGTCTGAAAACGTAAAACATGGGCAGAGGAGCCTGACACCACAGTATGACCAGGGGCAAGATTCTACTTTCTGATTGTGATTAGAAGATGATGAGTGTGACAGGGATGCCTTGAAAAGGCAGTTTCTGAAATTGCATGTGAAGTGTGAGAGAGATATAGAGTAGTAATTTAAAGAAAGTGATAACAAGCTCAAATGAGCTGGTATGAGGAGGATGCCTGTAGCCACAGTGTAGCATCTGCTAAGTTCAGAGAAAAGGCTGTTCTAAAAATGTGGGAGTATGCTTAGATGTATGCATAGATGGAGATGAAAAATTGTATTTAATGGATGTTTTGTATAGAAAATATGCAAAATTCAAATAGAGTTTGAACCCAAAAGCCTTAAACTCAGAGTTTAATATAATGTTAAATAACTGGGCTGCTCAATCACTCAGTTCAGTAGCTGGGCACACTTACAAAAATTAGTTAGGAGAAATGGTAACAGCAAAGATTGCAAGAAAAATGTTAGCTGTTTTTTGGATTGGTTGATTAGGAGGGATGAGGTAGTGAATCCTAGAATCACAGAGTTGGAAGGAAAACATCATTATGACTGAGTCCAACTCCTGACCCTGCACAGGACAATGACTTTGGCTCTCCCCAGGGATCCCACTATGAGCCTGGGAGTATTGTCCAAACACTTCTCAAACTCAGGCGGACTTGGGACTGTGACCACTTCCCTGGGAAGTTTATTCCAATGAGTGCTCAACTTCACTCTCTGGGTGAAGAACCTCTTCCTGATATCCAACCTAAACCCCTTCAGACTCAGCTTCATGGCATCAGGTCCTGTCACTGTCACCAGAGATCCGAGATCAGTGTCTGCCCCTCTTCCCCTCACCAGGAAGCTGTAACTGCAGTGAGCTCTGCCCTCAGTCTCCTCCAGGCTGGACAGACCAAGTGACCTCAGCCACTCCTCACATGGCTTCCCCTCAGGGCCCTTCACCATCCCTGTGACCTTTCTTCGGATTAAGCCTCCTAGTGGCCTAATACATTTTTTACATTGTGGCGCCCAAACCTGCCCCCAGCACAGGAGGTGAGGCTGCACCAGGGCAGAGCAGAGCAGAGCAGGACAATCCCCTCCCTTGCCCGGCTGGAGATGCTGGGCCTGATGCACCCAGGACAGGGATGGCCAAGAAGTGAAACTAAACATGCAAACAAAGAAAAAATATTGGGTTTTTTTTTTTTTGGTTTGTTTGTTTTTTAGGTTTGCTAGAATAAGTTGTTTGTTGCTTATGATATTAAATTCTCAAACAGCACTTTGTGAGCAGAAAATGTCATTGGACTCATAGCTAAATAGAAGACAGGAAAGGGGTAGTTTCACCAAGAAAGGAGCTGAAAAAGCTTAGAGGCTAAGCAGCTGTATTGGAAATCCTGGCTAAAATTCTTTGTCTGCCTGAGGAAAATGAAATGAGCCAAGGTATCCTACCATGCAAGTGATGGTCTAACACTTTTTGCCTGTTGTCATTTTGATTTATTTAAAGACTCCTCATTGTCTACAGCAGGGATTGAAAACCCCTAAGCTTCAAGACTGGAGTCTTAACTGCTCAGGCAGAGAGGCATGGAATAAGAAACATTTTCAACAGCTGTGAAGGAATGATAGACAAGGACACAAACTTGAATGTATCTCATGCTGTGGTGACTAGAGCATTCTCCAGATAGATGGGAGGCTCCAGTTCAGATCTTTGCCCATAAACAAAGTTCAAGTAATGATTAAATTAATATAGAATAGCTATGAAAAGTGCAGAAGTGAATTGACTTCTATTTGGAACAAAGCAGGTCACAGAGGAGGTGTTCAAAAGCAGTGGTATTCAAAAGGCAGACTGGTGCTTTCTCCTATAGTTTCAGGAATACAGCCACAAAACCATCTTCACATCTTGATAACCATTTCAGGGCATCTGAATCTGTATTTTTGTGCCATTGCTATGATTACATTTTCATGGGAAGTACCCTGTTCTAAATAGAATAACTTTTCAGACACTTGAAAAATGTTAATAGCACTTTCTTACTACATAGAAACTTTCCAGGGATTTGAGGAAAGGTGCAGCATTTTTAACATGATGCCAGTCAAATCCTTTTCTTTAATCCTGAGCCTATTGCAAACAACTCTTTTAGGTGCCCAGTCCCAATTTTTGAGATAACCTCACTAGGTTAGGCCTCACTCACCTAAGTCTGCTGAAATCTTGATCAATTCTGCCAGCATTTAATCAGTTCTGGATGGGTTGACTGCTGGATCAATAGTTCTTTACCAAGCCTAAGTAAATCAGATTTTAAGACATTTGTCCAAAAGTGCTCAGGACAGAAGAAATATAGACACAGAATCAAAAGAATCTATTTAAAGACTCTCAGTAGGTTTATGACTCTCATACTAATAAAAAGAAGGTTTTTTAAAAGTTTCTTTCATGCAATCATGCATTATAAAAGTGAAGATTTTTTTTTTTATGAGAAATCCATAACTTGAAAAACCTTCATCCATTAAATGAAGGAAGATTAATTGGTGGGTTTATTTACTTATTTTTTTACATAAAGACATAACACAAATAAGCCCTCATTAGACATCTAAAGCTCTGAGAGTAATATATTTTGAATAAAAAAAGCTAACTAAAGAATTGAAACTAATTTCATGTAACAAAGAGAAAGCATGCCACACAGGTAGTTTGCCTATCTAAACTAAAATTTGGAATAAATTTTAAGAAGGGAATCAAGGGGTAGAGGTAAATGGAATCAGATATATGGTTGAATTGCTAAAGGTTGATCATGTTAAATCATACCAATATTGTTCCTGAGAACATTATTATTATTATTATTATATGAATTTTAAATTGCCAGGACCTTACAAAGAGACCTAAGGTGATGTAAATGAGACAAGAGGGACAGCGATTCAGAAGTGGCTGGAGCAGAGTTACTACCAGGGTAGAGGGGGCTGGCAGTGGATGTGTGTGAAGGAGAATTTCAGTGGTGGACAGAAGTGGATCCAGGAAGGGTTGAAGGTGAATCTCAGTAGCTATTTCCTGAATGTAAGTGAACGCTAGAAGTTACACTGCCTCTTCTAAAGGCCTAAAGCCCTTTCTTAAGAAAGTAAACACTATGACTCCTCTAACACATGTAAAAGCATAACCATAACAACAAGTTTTTTGTTTGTAGTCCCCCTTTTAGAAGAGTATGCATTGCTTCTTAAAAAACCCCTGTTATCTCTGAAGCTTTTATCTCCTGTTTCATTGTTAAAGAGTTCTCAATAAATTGACTTTATAATTTTACATGCATATATGTAACATATATTTTTTGTTCTAATATGCAACACAGATTAGCTCTTCAGGAACAGCAGATTTCAAGTTTTTTAAAGAGTAACTATCCCTTTCTAAAGGATTATCTTGTTCTGATATTTGGGTCAGGAAAAAGGAAATATTTGGCACCCTTATAACATAACTTCCCAAAGGCAAAAGCATGCTGTTTGTGATAAAACAGAGGAGGACTCTGAAAGATCTAGGATTAAGAAATATCATACCAAAAGGCCAGTATGAAATGGCCCTTTCCTGGCAAATTAGTTCTCTTGCTGTTCTGAAAGTAGGAGTTCCTTATTTACATTCCATGCTAATTTATAATACATGTTTAAAATGTGTTGTTGAGAAATCATTTAGAAAATGAGTTTGGAAACATATGATGACATAGGGTAGCTGTCAGGCATTTAAATAGAGAAAATGAGTGTTTCACATACACCTGCAAGGGTGGGAATGTGTCACAGTTTGTCTGATTTACCATTGCATTCTGCATCACTTGACACCATGAACTTCACTTAAACATTTGGTGACTGACAACATTTGGAAAATTCACTGTCCTTGTTTCTATGAAAAGGCCTAAGGCCCCAAAGTGCCTTTATGGCAGTAAGAACAAGATTGTACATTTGCTTCCTAGTTCCTTTTTCCTCACTCAGAAAGGAGGGGTGGTTGGATGGTTTTGTTCAGACAATGCTTTGAATACTTCTACTCCCTCCTTCCTTCCATAATGTTTCTTTTCTTTGAAGAGGAGCCACCAGAGATTTTTCCATCCTTTTGCCTGATCCAGGATTCTTCTGATTCTGTTACAAGCTACCCAGAGTAATTTTCTCTTTTAAAAAAAAAAAACCTTCCTGTCATCTTAACTTCCCCGAGAGACCCCATTTTCTTTCTTAATGGAGAATAATATAGCTAATTTTAAAGATAGATTTACCAATTTATATTTCAAGCCTTAACTTTGCTGTGACCACTGTGCCACCATAAAAGACACACAGGTGGTCCACTCCCACTCTGTCTTAATAGATGCATTTATTATTTGCTCCTGCCAGCCAGGTCCCATTATGCCTGTGGGAAGGCTGCAAGAGCTGGTCCTGTAATGCCTTGTCAGTGAGTTACCTTGTCACTGTCTTGCAGATCCCTCTCTGTCAACCTCTGCAGTTCCTCCCATTTCTGCTTTATACCACTCATGCCTCTCCTACTCCTGCTGCCCATGCACACTTTAATGATGTGAAAAACCAGCCATGAGTGTAAGCCATTTCTCACTTAAGTCAATTTTGAAATTTGATGTCCTGTTTTAAGCAGTTATCTCTGTCAGAAAATTCAGGATTATAATGTTGTTGTAGAACAATGTTGTTACTGGCAATGAGTGGCTCCATGGGAAAGCGTTTTGTCATGGCCACATCGCTGACATTTAAACCAAATGTAAGGAGGAGTGGAAAAGAGCCACAAGAAGAAACTCCTCTTTCCTGTATACCTTGGGAAAGAAGATTTCCTTAAAAGAGTTTATTTCATGGTTGTAGTCCTTTGCTGGAAAGTTATCCTGACTCTGTGTTCCTAATGATGATTTGCTGTGGAACTTCTCTCTGCTCAGTTAATTCCCTTTGCTGAAACTAAATGCCCACCCATTTTCCCTGTTATGACACTCACAGAAGGCTGAGAATATGTAAGGATACAGCATCAGAAACCCTGCACAAAGAGTTTAGGTGCTAACAAAGTAGAACTGAACAAAGTAGAAAGATTTTTCTCCCCCTACCCTCATCTAGGAAGCTGGAGAAAGTCAGAATCCAGTCCTGAGCAGAACTGGGAAATGGCAGCTGTTGAGGTGGAGAAGGCACAAGTGATCTCCAAACCTGGGAGGTGACTGCCTGTGCTTCACACTGCTGTGAGCAGCAACAGACAGAACAGGATGTCGCTCCTGATCTGTAGATGCTTTCAACCATTTTTAGAGAACCCAAAACACTTGAATATTGTCAAACAAGGAAAAGATCAAACAGCAGCACATTTTCTGTCTCTGAGTAGAAACCAATTAGAATGACAACAAAATAATTGGGAAGAGTGAGGCAGAGAGTGTAGAAGATGGCATCTCCTTCAAAATGACCCTTTTTTATAACAGCAGCCACTTTTAAACACCTCTGAAAATAATGAGCTGTAAGCTGCAATTAGCATGAAAAATAGAGTTATTGCAGGGAACAGTTTGAAACAAGTGCTAAAGCAAGGGGAACTTTGTGAAAAGAGTCCTGAAAGAAGCTCTTTTTTTCTTAGATAGAAGAGTTTCTGGCTAAAATTCCTTGCTCGCCATTGCTGGCTGCACAGAGGATTTGTGCTCGTTATTAGTCAAGCTAATTTTCTGTGGGAGACAAAAGAGGGATGGGTGTAAACCACGTGTTTGTAGCACACAGTGCTTTGTTTGGGCTGTGAACAGTCCCTCAGTCAGTGTGGAGTGTTCTGGACTTTGTTGTGAGTCTGGCACGAGCCCCTGGAGTGCTGGTCCGCACTGCGGTGCAGCCCTGCCCATTGCTGGGTTCTCAGTGAGTAAACAGAACCGCTTTGAGGGAACTGGTAGAAGCCAAAGTAAATTTAAAAACTAAAAGTAAATTCTAAGTAAAAAAGCAAGGCCTTTAACTACAAAGTCCCAATTTTGAGGTGTAACACAAAAGAATGGGAAATAAATTTGAAGCATTGGGCTAAAAACAGCATCTTAGCACAATTTGTCACAGCATGATGATATGTAGGAGGGAGCTGCTTGGTCAATCTGATGAAAATTTCAGCACAGTGTTGAAGCCTTAGCACACAATAGCATTCTTATTTTAAGACAAAAAAAAATACAATGTAAAATTATTTTACTGCTGGAAATTAGTCTCTGCTCATTTTGCACATTTCGCTGACCCCTTTTGACTGCTCTCAGCCCCCCTGAAGTCCTAAAGATTAAGGGATAAATATAGATTGCTTCCATTTTTGGCAAAACACTGTGACAGATGAAGCAAAGGCAGAATTTGGACCTCTATTTATTGCCAAAATAAGAGGAAATTCTCTAAATTTTGATAGCTAATACCACCATGTCTTCCTAAAATTGAGTCCTACAAAACACATCAGTATTCAGACAAGAATATAAGCAAGAATTTAAAACTATCAGAAGAATAGAAGTTATGACCCTGGTGATTCTCTGTAAAAGGTGATATTTGACTGTACATTTTCAATAAAATACATATACCATGGAAGTGACTGTGCAAATTATACATGCAGAAAACTAACTGTCTGCAAGAGTGAAACTGAAATGCCAAACATATATCAAATCTGAATCTCTCAAGGACATGCTGATTCAAATACTTGAATTCTTCAAATTACTCATAATCATAAATGTAAAATTTGTTTGGATATTGCTGTCATTTTTTTTGCCATCACAAAGATTCCTTTTGTTTCATTTTCCTGTATTATGTTTAATGTTCCCCAAAACAGAGGACCTTTTACAGTGATCTTGATTATCTATCATTCTTTTACACTCTGAATCTAGTTAGATTAGGTCTTCAGGCAAAAGTGATAACTTGCTTTCATTATTTAAAAGCATTTTGCTCTTCCACATGGAGATTTTTTATTATTTTGGTTTCTTAGTTGACTGGAAAGAACTCCCATTGACAACCTGAATTTAGCCAAAATAAAGACAAATTTGTCAAGCTCCATTTTTAGGAATAAATGACATTAATTTAGCTCAAATTGATAATTATATTTTGTTAACACCACACTCTGTGTGGAGTTCAACACCTTTTTCAGTGGTTAACCCAGTGAAATCATGAGTGTCTTCTTGCAGGTGTGGGTTTTTCTATCAGCATATGTTTGATTGAAAGCATCTGATTCACAGCCTCTGCCAGGACAGCAGATGCTGAACGAGTCATTTCAGAGTGATACCGTGTGTGGAACTCATGACTGCAAAAGTAACATCTTTTCTCTGAGATCCTATTCCAACACATTTTTGAAACTTCTTCTTTTTGAAAACTTTTTCTTAGGAAAGTTTTAGAAAATAAGTGTTTTGCTTATCCCTTGAGTCAGTAGTCTGTTGCTTTCTGATATTCATGGGATGTTGAATGCTGCAGCATTAGTGGGTTGGGGAACATTTTGGCTACAGCTTATATGTGGACTTTGTGCAGGAATGAACTCACATAAATCCCTCTGATGCAGTCAGTT
The DNA here is from genome assembly GCF_000277835.1 of Geospiza fortis. Classification (NCBI taxonomy): domain Eukaryota; kingdom Metazoa; phylum Chordata; class Aves; order Passeriformes; family Thraupidae; genus Geospiza; species Geospiza fortis. The sequence goes on along the minus strand of NW_005054318.1, from coordinate 3,280,002 downwards.
CTGGCCATCTGTAATTCAAGGTACAGATTTCTGACAGACTGGGAGAAAGGTGCAGCGTGAAGGCAAAATAGCAAAAGTGCTAGTACTTGCCATGGAGGAGAAACTGCCAAATGGAGGGTTCCAGGTTAAAATCACATTGTAAACCTAAGATTTCCTCTAATTCCCGCAGAAATTTAAAATTGGAGGAGGCATTTAAGCAACTGAAGGAAAACTGCTGTGATTGTAAGGCAATCGTCATCACTGAAATAATTTCCAGCTCTCTTCAGCTCTGCTCAGTTATGTCTGCAGCTGCTGTGAAGTGCAGAGATTTAGAAAGGTCTTTGAAGTACGTGCTAAAAATGTCAGCTCCATCCAGCTATACAAGACAGTGCAAAACTGGGGTTTTTTTTTCCCACTCACACTTCAGGAGTTTAGGGCTAACATGTTCCTCTTGTAATATCTGATCAGCTGTTGCCTATTCTAACGCAGATAAAGTTTCCATGACTGCAGATATGCTTAAATTTTAGATTCCTAATGTACAAATCTCCTTAAAGCAAATGCCTAAAATGCTTATATAATGTATAGTGAAAAGCAGGTGCTTTTCGCAGTCTCTTGTTTATGTAAATATAGACAGCTAAGCTGAAGAGAGGGAGAGCAGATGAACAACAGCTTTTGAGCTGGAAATATCAAAATCTGCAATTACCGACCTGTCCTACCAGATATTGTGTTATTAATTTTATATTCTTATAAGAACATGTACCTTAATCTGGTGCAGCTTCTAACTCCTGAGCCAGTAGATAAAATGATAATCATCGTTAGCTTCTCTTCCATTAAGGGGAAACGTCGGGGTTTGAAAAACAGGGCCACAACCCCTAAAAGAGAGGGGAAAGTCTGTTTGAACATAGCTTATGACCTTTTACCATTGCTTCTGCCTCCTAGAAGACTTCTGTCATTAACCACTAGTGTAGGCTCTCACTTATGACATTTTTGGGTGATTACCTCCTCCTATTCATATTCCAAAGAATTTAGACCCACATTTAGACCCCTGTTAATGTTTGCGTCCTATTGTATTTTAGCTGGCAATGTCTGTTTTCAAATTCCAAACTCAGTGAATAAGAAATCAGAATTGGCCAAGAACCCAAAGCTATCTTCAGTTTTAATCTTTGTGCTAGAGCACTACTGTCATGGCCTTAGTTATTAACTACTCTCTTTTTTCTGAACTGCAATCTGCCGCCAGTAGTTACACACTACATAGGACAGGAATGGAGTAGATTGATAGTGCCTTAATAGAGCAGTTAAACACCAATCTATTCATAATTATTATTATACAACCACTGATTTCTATCTACAGGAAAAAAATTAGTCATGCTCTGCTATAATTTACTGATTTTCACTTGACTGGGACATGATCCTCTCTGTTTGCTATTGAACTCCAAAAAAAAAAATCTTATTTACTTCAGAAGGATTTTTCCTCAGTAGCATATATTACATATTCTTCAGAGAAATTATATTTTCTTTGCAATGAAATACCTAAAAAGGAAGCTCAATTTCTAGGAGATTTTAGACCTCAGATGACAAAAAAAAAATCCACAGCTAAAAGAAATCCTTCTACAGTTAACTCTTCAGCAGTCTGAATTTATTTACATATATAGCAATAGATATGTCTATATGTCTGTCTATCTATCTATCTATCTATCATCTATCTATCTATCTATCTATCTATCTATCTATCTATCTATCTATCTATCTATCTTTTCTGTCTTTTTTCTCCTTTTTTTCCCCATGGCTACACAAAATCCCTGCATGTCTGCAGAATGAATAGAAGATTTCCCACCATCTGACCAGGAGAATAGGGCTCATCAGGCAGTTCTAGTGAAGGAATTGCAGTCCGCATATTTGTAGTTTTATTACCTGGCACACACTACCTGCAGTAGAAAAGAGACACTAGAAGTAAATTTAAAAATACACAGACTTGATTTCTTTTAAGCATTAAAAAAATGGTGCAAGATCAGCTTAGCTCGATTACATTTGTTTCTTGGATCTAGAAGAAAATTACATCCATTCTTCCTTTTCCCTCTGATCTGATTGGGAAATTCCATCATTTTATTTCTCTGCTGATATTTCCTCCTGCTAATATTCACTGCTTTTATTCTGCCCTCATTTACAATTTATCCAGTAAAAATTCATAGCATTTAGGTTAATGAAACTTTTCTGATGCACTTTATAAAAGGAAGCTGAAATTTAGGATGAAAAGAAATAGAGTACAAAGCTTGAAATCTCTGGGTTACTTGATTTTGAAAGCGTCTGGAGCATCCAGTCGCCCAAGATCATTGCAGTGGCAATGCCAAGACTTATGGCATATTTTAATTGTGAAAAAATGTCTATTTTAAATGTCAACAATTTATCAAATCAATGCTTTCACATTGCCTCAAGTTTAGGGCCTGATCTCAGGCCCCTAAAAACAATTTTAACCTCCTTAGCAGACTTGAGAAGACAAGAGGAGCCTGTTTCATTGGGGCGTCCTTGGAGCAGAGGCCATGGACTCCTGACCTGGCTGCCCCTTTCCCTCACTCAAGAAAGCACAGCACCACACCTGGTCCCAGTTCTTGGGCTGCCACTGATCCCAGACTGTGCAGCAACAAAACCTGATAGCAGGGCCCCCTGCACACACCAGGCACTGCACTATTCACACTCATCAAAACTCAGGCTCCCAAAGGTCTTTGGCAGTGCCAGTCAGACTCACAAAGCCTGAATTCCATGTCAGTCTTGGTTCTTCTCACCACCATCCCACATTTCAGGAGTTTCAGTGAATTGAGGAGCCATCAGAAGTTTATGGGTCTGGATCTTTGTCCCGACCCTGGTGAATCCCAGGAGAGTAAGTCCAGAGAATTGTTAATCAGCTCTCCACCTGCTGGGGAGCAGAGGTCCTGCCCTTTGGAATAACCTAATCGGCCATTTGGGTCTCTAGGAATTCAACACAATGACAGACAGCTCTGTGAATTAACAGGATACCAAAGGCTCCTGACATTTACAAGGGTTTTCAAGAAATTATTAGCTATATGATTAATGCACAATAATTCCCCTTTGCTTCTTAACAAGCTTGGCATTTGTCAGTGAACATTTACCCCAGGGAAAGATACCTATGACTCTTCAAATCATCTGCTAAATATGAACTGATTCTGAGAAATTAGCTCACATGAGCTGCTTCTAAACTATAGAACATGCTAAGGAGGTGGAAAACTTTAACAATACCTGTAATTAGAAATGATGTTGTAGAAACACCCACCTCAGAGGAAAATCACATGCCCATATTTTCACTGATCTGTCAGCAACTTGCCAAGTATCTTCCAAAAGCAATAAATATTTAAAAGCTTAATAGATTGCACACACATTAACAGTACAGCACCCAGCTGGTGGAACTGGCTTGAAGAGCATCCCATCCTGCAATCAATAATGCTAAGTGCATCTTGTTCCTCAAAGGTCCCCCTTCTATCTACAAAAGTTCAACTGTGTTCTGATACTCTCATTTTTGAGCCTTTTTTTTTTTTTGATTGATGGTAACTTTGAAACAATCTAAGACAAATATTTTAGAACTTTCAATGGAGTCACAGTCTCATTTGACTGGCGTTTTATTCACTTTTGTCAAACTGGTCTTTGAGATGACATTTCAGAAGAATTCTTTTTAGTATTTATACTTCCATCATCTTTAGAACAGGATTTATTTTATCATTCTTCTGAAATCAAATATTTTAGCATAGACGTAAAAAGAAATAAAACTTGAAATATTGTCTAAGTTTCTTCCTTATCAATTTTTTAGTGTCACAATCACAAACCATTGATGACATGCTTATTTTCATTGGTTTTTACTAGTCTAACTTTTAATTTTTACTCCAGGCTTCATTTATGGCAGCCAAATACTAGAAAACAACTTAAAAATTTTAATATGACAATGTTTAATGTCATTGGATTTTTTCCCCTAAATTTCTATTCTAATAAATGCATTTTTATCACAAAGAATGCAGAATATATTTTTATTCTAGTTCTCAACTTCAGATCAACAAACCTTAAAAATAAGCAATCAATTTAACATAAAACAATACAGTTTCAATAAATCCTCCTGTCCCTCATTTAAAAGGCAACCTCTGAGATATAATGAAATTTTGCTATTCTTGTCAGATAAATAAAGGAAAAATATGTAAACTAACTCTTTTCCTTATGGACTGTGGTCTGTCTACTATGCCCTACCCAGATGTTAATTTTGAAAGTTGGGTAGAATCTTGGATTTAGGCAGAAAATTAGTGTCGGAACAAAAATCAGATTGCGTTCCTGTTTTTAAAGAAAGGTGTCTTGGGGTGACTTTGACAAAAGGGTAAAACAGCATTTCCTCCATGATGTCAAAATGGTCACAGCCATTCCTTCTTCTGTCTTTAGAGTGAGCCAGATTTTACCCCATCTCTGTGCAATTACTAAAATTGCAACAGCAAAACAGGTCATTCATCATCCTCATAATAGTATGAGAAACATTGAAATTGTACCTTACCCTCAATCACATAAATCAGTCTCTTTGCTACATTGCTAGCAAGTTGTTCATAATTAGAATGAATCTTGCTTTTCTCCCTTGATATGCTTTCTTATTGCAGTATTTTTCCCTTAGTTTTTCATGCTAGGAATGAAATAGAAAAATGATATGAACTATATATTCAGAAAACATTGTAAACAGATTGTCAATTGATGATTAGTTGGCACACAAAGTTATAGGAAAAAATATTTGTTCCACTGCTTGGAAAAATAGAGGGTAAACTAAATTTATTTTAATGTTGCATATTATGTTATTTATAATATTCTCTTTTTTTCAATTAAAAAAATATTTTCCTAGTTTTCAAATGAGACTACTGGATAATAATTCTGGTCAGGGAAATTTCTTACATTTCTGTGCCCCCCCCCACCCCCCAAGCCCTAATATATAGTTTTAAAATAGCACTTTCTAATTATATGTGAAATCCTAGCTCTGCTGAAGTCTGTAAAAGCTTTTTCCACAGATTTCAATGGAACCTGGATTTTACTTCAGAGAAGCTAAACTTCATTTTCAACCTGACTGCATGGCTTTAATTAGGTAAGTGAATTAATCTCAAGGATAATAATTTGACATTACCCTTGGATTCTTAATGTTCATGAATTCAAGCTGTTAAGAAGAAGTAGCAATCCTGATAACTGCAAAAACAAATGAAAGCAATAGCCATACTCTGCCTATCTTGAGGTAATATCTGAAGCTTCAAAGTCTGTTCTTCCTTCTACTAAGGGCCCAAAATGCCATGTAAAAACGAATAAGGGAGATGGAGCACTTAACAAAACCCAGGCATGGGTTCATCATAATTAATTCACTAATTGCTTTCAGATTATGGATTTGATCATCAAACACTTACTATTTGGGGCAATGATCCCCTTTAATGACCTACAAGATACCTTCTTATTTTGACTATAAACAAAAATTGTCCCAAGGGATCTGGTCTCAATGGAAATTAAATTTAAAACATTTCCTTCGAACTGCTCTTTGCCAATGAAAAACAGTTTTGTCAGAAATATCACAGGCAACTATGAATAATCCTGAATTATATAACAGTTTCGTTGTCTATCCTGAGGGATTAAGGCATAGAAATATTAAAAAAAAGTTAACTTTAAGGGTTGCTCCAAGTAATATAGACAGGGTAGTAATTCAGTGAGTACAGAACAACTTTAACAATGACAAGCAGATATCTCAAGAGCTGCAAAATTTTAATGACACTTTGTGGCTTCACTGACTTTGAGCCCTGGTTCCCAAGAAGAGATTTAATCTTTTCCCACAACTGTGAAAAGCTTCTCGCAGTTTTACAGGTCTTAAAGGCTTTGCATAGTTTCATACTTTACATAAAGCTTGAATTATTATCTCCTGTTAGCTTGAGTTCTTTCTCTTCTATCTAATTTTCTTCAAAGCAAGAGGTAGAGTTTAGTGCAATTGTTCCTCTAAATATCTCCCCAGGAGTGGTTGTTAGTCGCTTACATGAAGTGCCTCCACTTAAAGTGCCAATTTGCACAGCAGGATTCAGCAGAGCAGTAGTAGCAAGAGAGGGGATATTTAAAACAGTATTAAATACAGCTAGAAAGTGAGTAGAAAACTGAGAAAAAAAAAAAAGAAACAGGATTGGGAAAAAAATTGGTATTAGGAACATGGAGCATTTCAATTTTGAAGGTTCAATGCAATTCTAATATTAATATATTTGCAGGAGAGTAAAGATTTATATTAACAAAATTGTTCCTTTGTCTCTTGGCTGTTCCTGGGAGCATGGGAAACCCTGGTTCAAACCCCTGGTTTGAACCAAGTGAAGGAATAATTTTGACCCAACTTAATCATGTACACTCTTCTTTCCAGAAGTGTAGTGGGAAGGAACTCCCAGAAATGACAGTCCCTTCTAAGTGTGACATGAAGACATTTTCTTCCTTAGTTCGTATCCTGTCTTCATGACAGGCACATAGGAACACTAACAGGTGACTGCTCCTCTTACAAACCATCCATGAAGCTTCTTCCAGAGCCACTCTGCTATCACAGAACTCTTCCTATCAGAGGATGAATACAGCAGCATGGAATACACTCACCCACATCTTATAATGAATGCTAAATGCTCCCAAGTTGTTGCTTGAACGTTTTTTTTCCCCCCCGCTCTCTGATATGCAGTCTCTTCATCTTTCTGAAGAGAAATAAAATCAATATAGAGATGTTGATATATTGCATGTCTTCATGACAGGAAATGGTAGAGGAACTACTTATAAACCTAATGAGATAACATTTTTTCCTAAAACTTACATTAAAAAAGGTAAAGATTTTTTTAAATGTTTCTCTTCTCCATACCCATACAAATTCTTTTTTTGTTATCTGTTAACATTGCTTGACATTCATTGTTGTGTTTACAAGCCTTGAAAGAGTAGATGATAACAGACTTAATGTTGCATTACACACTTAGGTTTCTTTGTTCCTTTGAACTTAGTAGTGAAAAAAATAATTACCAGTTATTGGAAAAAAACTTACTAGCTTTTAATTGTTTAACTTTATAGCCCAGCAGTGAATAAGTTTTCTGTTATAATGTGTGCATTATCTCCACTATGTAAATGAGCATTATATTTGTTCATACATGATATGTTCTGCTAGAAAAAATTTGACCACTCTAACATATGATGTCAAAAGGGTCCATTAACAGAATAGCTGCATAGGATCTCAAGATCACTGAAAGTGTGAATATTGCATTGGGATTCATCTTCCTACACTTATGCAAGGAAATAGGTTTTTTTAATATTTTACAGAAAACACTGCATGTAGCTCTCCCAGTCAATGAACATCAGAGAGAAGCCTATTAGAGCCTGTGAAGGAGCAGCTAGCTCCTGATGGAGAATATCCCACTCTGGTAGGCTAAACCAGGAACAAAGACAAAACACCAGAGCTCAATTTTTTAGAACAAATTATCTTTTCTCCTTCACTATGAAAAGAGCACAGAAATGGTACTTATGCTTCTGCCCTGGTCTTTTAAAGGCAATAAATGGTGTAATAAAATAGTTTTTTTGCTGCACTGAGCTCAGCTCTAGATCTCATCTTTAAACAAAACAAACACTTGGGGGTGGACTGCTTCCAAAGACAGCAGCGTGGGATCTGACTGTGTGTAAATCAGGGCCACAGCAGCAGCAGCTTTCCTCACAGGAGGAGCTGAGGCTCTGCTTCCCACACTCCCATCAAGGTGCAGCTTACTGGCAGCACACAATCTCACTCATATTCTCTTCTGAATAAAATGAAAAGTGATGCCTGACACCCAAGCCTGACACTCGGAGTACAAAAGCAGCAAACACATACCAGGTGAGGGGCAGAACACGAGGGACAACTTGTAAATAGCACAAAAAGCAATGGTCAAAATCTGTCAGCTACTTAGCTAGTATTCAGAGCAGTATTTTTTCCTAGCTATGGGGGTGGAGTTATTTTGCAGGGTGCCTTTTCAATTCACTGTGCCTAGGATGAAATCTTGAAGTAGAAAGAAAGTGCTAAAAGCAAAAGAGATGAAGCAGACATGGACACAAAAGCCAGCAGCTGAAATATATTTGAATACAGAAAAGGATTTGAATAGTGAAGACTAATAAAGCATAAACAGACAGATTTCAGAATGACTTTTTATTTTCTTCCCTTGACATAGTGATTCATTACTCTTTGGAGATGTGAAAACAATAAAGTAAGGTGGAAAATAGTGTATATAAAGGGATGCATAAGGAATAATATCTTAGGATGGATTTTTTCTTCACTAAGAATGAGACATTAGAAAACAGATTAAGTGAAAAGGCACTGGATATTATTAGATTATTATTAGAACAGGATATTGCTTATGGAGAAGCAGTACAGCTTTTTAGGTTTGTCTCCCTTCCCTAGAGAAGGAAGGAACATAATGCTGGAAGCAATTGGAAAGAATTGGTCTGATTTTTACGTATTTTGAAAGTGTTAATTTTGGCTAGGTCAACTAAAAGCAGGTTGACAGCAGGGAAAGTGAGTTGGAGACTGGAGGAAAATTTTTTTTAACAAAATACCAGTAAAGAGGAGAATTCAGAAAAACTCACCTTACTTTAACTTTTTGGATAAAATTTAGTTGATAAAGTTGCCTTTGGGATTGAAATCAGGGGCTCCCATCTGCTGAATGGCCCATCCAGAGATAAGAGGAAAAAAATCTCTGTTTGATGTTCCTGTGTAAGCAGATTATGAGGAGAAAAAGAAATAACTATCCCTGGAAGAAATAACAATCCCTAAATATATTTGTATCTGTTTGAATCTAAATTTCTTTTTTGTGTGTGAATAATTGGAATTGTATACCTTGCTGAAGTGGCAAAAATATCAAGGGTGAAGAGGCCAAGGTAGTGCTGATTTTACAACAGCAAGAGTCAGAGCAGAAATGTGAAGGGTTACTTTCCAGGTGACCTGGAGAGTGTGCTATTATTTTTATTATTGTTCTAGAAATAGTTAGACAACTAAATGTACTGTCAACTAAAGGCTTTCAGTACATTGGTTCCCCTGGTAACTTCCAGTGTTCAAACACTGTTTCTCAGCAACTCAAAAATGGCTTTTCTCTTTTCCCTAAGGAATTGAGTTACTGTGCCCTGAGCAAGGGCTGGAGCACATTCCTTGGAGGATCATAGAAAGGATCTGAGCTTCATTCACACTTAATAGCAGCTTGTAGTACCTTGTTCCCAAGCAGAGGTTAAGATAGGAGATAAGGGATCTGGTTAGATAGGAAAGCTTACATTTTCCAGTGATCTGGGTTTGACACTAGGTCATGGATAGAAATTAATAGAAGTATCAGCCTTGAGATATGGTCATCTGATCCTGGAGTTTTTTAATGTAAGACTGATTTGGTAGATTGTAGCAGATACCACAGAATAGCTATAATTAGTAATTTTCAATGCCTGCAAATGACTAATAGCTTTTTTTTTTCTGCTGTTTTTGGTTTTTTTTGTTTTTTTGGGGGGTTTGGTTTTGGTTTTTTTTTTAGGTCAACCTCAAAAGTGAGCCGTCAATTCAGCTAATACTGGAAATTTCTTCCTATATATGCATCCCTGTTGAGTTATGCCTGTTTGTAGAAGCTGAGCAGACCAGAAATAAAACCAGCTTAAAAATTGCCTTCCTCCTCTGTCTCTTCTGAGCTTCTTACTGCCTCATGTACTACATTACACTTCTTTAATGCTGTCATGGGCACAACATTTTTAACCAGGAATGAGATCACTTGCCAAATAAATGAATTAGTGTATCTGACAGCTGAAAATAGTGTGTGCAGATCCACTTAATTTTGGCTCAAATGACACTCAGAAACAAAAGTACTCTAATCAAAACAGGTCTTTAAAGGTCTTTTGTTACCTCAGTCATATATTTGCTGATCATGTGGAAGATTTTTTCATACTGTTACTGATTTTCTCATTCAAGGCATGTGGACTAGGATAGGAACTACTAGGTCATGCGTGTTTGTAATAATTTTTGTGCTTCAGTAGTTCAAGGATGCTGCAACTATGAATAATTGCCTTATGCTTTCATGGCAGGGATTCAGTTACCTTTAAGCAAGAAGTAAATATGACATAGGATAAATCATTTCATGTCCACTGAAAGATGTGCAAACAGACCAAATTGTACCTATAGTATCTAGTACAGTAGTGGTTTTTGAGCATCATGTTTACTACTTGAACCTATGCTCACTGAATAGCTTGAACACCAAAAGGGGAATGACAACATAGTGGAATTCTATGACAGGCGCCTCATCTTCCTCCACAAAGCCCAAAAAGATGTTTTGTATGCAGTTGTTTTAACCATCAGAGAAAAAAAAAATTCTTTCTTTTAGACATCTTTTGTAGTGAAAGCGGAAAAATCCTCATCCTACAGGGGATGATGGACCTACAGAAACATTATTTTAGGAAAAGATAAATCATCCCACGAGACAAAGATTCTCTCTCCATTCCCTAGAAAAGAAAAACAGAAAATTAGTTGATCTGAAAGAACAAAATCTTGTACAATAAAAGCTTGGGAAAAGGAGCACAACATAAAGTATTCTTTTGACATTGAGAAATAGGACATCCTCTCAACAAGTTAATTACATTAATCCCAATTGTTAATTGTCAGTATCATGCAGTCAAAGTCACTGTGTCTAAATCCTTTTAGATATTTTCTAATACTTGAATTTAATACTAGTACACAGACTATGAATTTACTTACCTCATTTAACTGACTCTTAAATAAGTTTTTCATTAAATTTATAATGATTTATTAAAAATGTCTAACAAATATCCCCAAATCAGCACCATTATTAGAACCATTCCTAGCTAGTGCTGAATTTCTAAGTAACCAAAATCTTTACGCAAGACTTAGGTATCTTTTGCTAGAATTTGCAAACTCCAGTGAAGCTTTTAAATTATACATCTATTGAATACTTACTAATCAGTTTCTTTGAAAGACTTTTCTTCTCAGTAAAGACTTACAAATTGTGATCCTTGCAGTGTAGTCTGATGTCTAGGGCTATGTATTGAATTCTTTGAGAGAAAAACATTCTATTTTCTCCAGTTTCCCACTCACATGAATTATATTTCTAACAGTTTCAACTGCCACTCTGAAGACAGCTTGAAGCATGACCCATAGAAGAACAAAGTTACCTTAATCTTTCAAAATTGCTGTGCAGATTTTTAGACAGGTTTTTTTTTCCAGTGAAAGCTTTAGGCTTCATTAGGAGCCTGAATTCTGTGAATGACATGTGGGGTGATTTAGGGTAGGTTTTTCCTTGCAGTGCAAAGCTGTCCAAGCTCCAAATTTAAAGGCATTGTCAGTATGGTTATTTTGCCTGAATACAGCACCATATGGAATGGTCATGCTGCTACATACATGGGTACCCTGAGCTTGCACCTCTTTTAGATCTTGTACAGACACACCTTCTCATATGGAAAGACTAGAATGCTTCTGAAATCATGTTGCTTTTCATTTTGTAGGCAGTGTACATGCACAGTAAATCACCAGAACCACTAGAGGACTACATATATAAGCTCAGTGACAGAAACTGGTGAAGCAAATCTCCAGATAAAATGTGGTCACTGCTCTGACTTCAGTGTCTTTCTCAGAAAAATAAAAACAAAGCAGTTTATTTCCAATCTGTAATCATCATCCTGTCTTCCTCTGAAGCAAAATGTCCAAACAACACTTCCTCAAAAAGAAGAATAACACTTTTCTATTCACACATAGTGGAGAGTACACCCATCATTCAGGAGCTCCACATATAAATATTTGTTGACAACAGAAAGGGGATATGGATATTCCAGATTAAGTGTGATACCAGCTACACTATAGACTCACCTCCTTCTTCATCTGGCTCAAGAATATACAAGTCTTTTTCATAAAGGGGAGAAGTGTTAAAAGCAAGTCAGTCTACATGCCTGGGAAGGTTTAGATTAGATACTAGGAGAAATTTCTTCACTGAAAGTCTGGACAAACATTGGAACAGGCTCACCAGAGAAGTGGTGGAGTCACTGCCCCTGGAAGTGTTCAAGAAACCATGTAGATTTGGTTCTTAGGGACATGGTTTAGTGGTGGAACTTGCACTGTTAGGGTAGTGGTTGGACTCAATGATCTCAGACACCTTTTCTAATCTTGATGACTTTAGGATGAATGCCAATGTGGAATTTGGAGAACCTCAAAACAGTTGTTCCTATATTAAGTAATATCCATGTGAGAAGTTTGAGATGGAGCTTGCCTTTGTTGCTTAAAGACAGAAGAAAAATGTGGGTCCTTATATCCTAGAGAAATGCTCAAAACCATGGAGTTTCTGGATTCCAAATGTGTGGATATGGGTGTCCTTTGCACAGAGGCTGATCTGGTGGCTGTGCTCCAGGACTGCAGTCAGACCTGTACAGGTGAATGCTTTGCTCATCTTGATTCTCAATATTGCCAAGATCTGAGCAGTCCTCTGTATGTCAAAAAGCAAATACTGGAAGCTTGCAGACTTTGACTATTGTTTTGGGTGAGGATATCCAGCATTGTACAACAACTAAACTGGGGCTTTGAGGATTCTGATTTCGACACTTATAGGGAGGGGATGATAAACTCATGGGAAAGTCTGAATGTTTGCCAGGATAATGATTGTATGTCATGTTCTCTACCAGGGAAACGCACTCATTCAGAACTTATATTTTGTGGTACTACTGAAGATCAGTGTGATGCGAGAGCCAAGACTCTAGAGGACTTGATAATGGAAAGGATTTTTACATCAGGAAATTTGATTTCTAATGTAACCTAGGAAGACAAATGGTAGTACACTTATAATTCTGGGATAAATATGGAACTCCCAGTTTTAGATTTGCCTGGGGATTGCAGTAGCATTTATGCATCAGGAAATGAAATAATTAGGTTTTGATATCAGTCAATTTGTCAGGCTCTTTCAGTATGTTGCTATGTCATGGACATTCCCTATTCTGGAAATGAGGAGGGTGTGCTCCACATGAAAAAATATTGTAGCTGGTTTCCTTACTTATTGACATTTCAGAAAACTAGACCTTGAAATATTTAGGGATTCATTTTCTGATTGAGTTTCACCACAGGTGACTAATATGGATCAGGCACAAGGAAATAGCAACAGGATCAACTCTTTCCAAAGTATAAAATGAAAAATGCATTTTGAAGTCCTGTGTCATCATTACTAAAGCATCCCTGACTTGCTTAAAAAGAAGGAATAAACGCAAACCTGGCAGTACCACAAAGATTTGAAATCTTAGAGTCATTTTACTTATTAAAGATGAATTTCAAGAGATAACAGCAACAGGTTATTATGATAATAAAAATGCTGTGATTGTATATTATAAACTTGCTTTTTTATGTGCAAAAATATCAATATGTGTTTTCTTGGTACTTCAGACAGGAAAATTTCACAAAACTGTAAACTTGAGCAAAAGACAGTAGGAGGAAAAAACTAAATGACAAAGATAATGTCAAATTTGTTAAATAGTTCTTCATTGCATACATAATATCTGTAATTATTTAACAATGAAAAATATCTAATGATTAAAAACTGAGATGAAAGTATCAGTACAAAGGTTTATAAGAAGTAAATAGAAAAATAAATTGTTAATGGATGTGGATATGTGGATGAGTGACACAGAGGTAAAGATGTATTCCTGCACATTTACTGAGAAGGCATAAGATCCATAACAAGGAACGTTTTGCCCATACCAAGAACAAGAGCAGTGTCATTGGATCAGACAAATTCATTCTATGCAAGATGAAGGAAGGAAGTTAAAGGTGTATAAAGTGCTTGCAACTCACAGGGCAGAACAAAAAAATCATAGCTCGACGTGTCAGTGCAAAGTTCAAGTACAGAGCACACAATGTGGTCCTGTCACTGGAATCAGGGACATATTTTCAGTGTGACCAGACTAAGAAGATTTATTTGAAGATAATCATGTGGTCCCATAAAGTCACCAAAGCTGTCTGTTTTGAAAAAAGTCCTTGCAGGCAAACCATTGCTTCAAAAGTCCAGCTCAGAAACCACTGGACTAAATCCATATATAGATCTGCCTCCTGTAGGGCTCCAGGGATGCCCACCTGAATTCTCAGCTCCTGATCTTACACAATTTACATTGAGACTTTGTTTGGAAGTACCATTACTTCTCATAGGGCAATATTTTCCCTGAAGTCATCAGAAGAGGGGGAACCCACCTTCCCTTACATCTACAGTTTCTTCCTTACACTCAGAATGAGGTTTAATGGGTTTCTCTGGAGAAAATATTTTTCCATGAATGGGCTGGCCCATCAGTGTGCTTCGTGCATTGCGAGTGTAATGATAGGCCTCTATTTTGTGCCTTCCACAGGCACATGGTTTTCCAGCACACCACAAGAGAGTATTTATCTTCCTCCTTTCTCAGCATGCTCAGATTCATAATTGAGCCCTTAATTTCTTTTCACAAAGAACTAAAATCTGCCTGTTAAACTGCCAGGTGCAATGTGATGTTAATGACTGAGTACTGCATAATTCTGTGGTTTGAACAGCTATTTCTAGGCATGTATGTACCTGTCCTATTCATTAATTCCTTTCTGACTGTTACATTATTCTTCTCAAACAGTATTTTTCCTTCCATCTGTTGAAAAGCTCTTTGTGTCCCTCTTAATTTTTCTATTTATTCTAATTAGTTTTGAATCATATTTCCTTGAGTGTTTTCAACCTTATACATTGAATGAAGTGACTTTGAGTTGGATATGCCTTTTCATATTTGATTACAAAACAAATTGAAAGCCTTGATACTCATTTATCACAGAGGTCAGAAACTTTAAAACTGTGTGTGCAAAATTAATCAATAAGTAGCTCTTAATGTTTTTAATGAACAGTGTTTCATCAGTAAGATGGAAAATTCTGAGCCTCAAAGTTCTTAGAGAACCTCTAAGGAGTGAGGAATTGTAAATGAGGGCATTCCATACACTCAGTAAACTTGTTTGTTTTTATTTAAGGAGCGCACATAGAATCCAGATTTCTTTCTTTCTTTCCATGAATAACCAGGATAACATAGCGTTGTACTCTGAAGTCAGGCTGCCACTCTCCACTATTATAGTCCTTCTGTCTGAGAAATAAGTGGTTTGTACCACTGTAAAAAGAGAAAAAGACATTAAATTGGTCATTATATCAATGGCCACATCTGTCCTGCTCTGTGAGGGTGAACTGTCCATACTGGAGCATCCCTTTTGCATTCAAAAACATCTCTAAGAGTCCCCAGTTCCGTTCAACTCCACACCACATTTATTGCCTTTCCAAATTTTCCTTTCCCAGTAGTCATTCCTTCTAGCAGCTGCTGCCATATTCCACCTGTCTGCACCGTGCACGACCTCTTGAAGGACCCTGTACTTCTCCTGTAGATGACACAGATTAGCTGCTGGTACACAGGGGCAGGGGAAAAGATGGAGGAGGCTTTGCCCACAAGGCACATATGGACACTTCCAGAATTCACTGAGCCACACCATGGAAGATACATTTATTGAGCAAAATTATCCCTGGCACTGTCTTTCATATCAGCCAACGCAACCCATCGCAAATTCAGTGCTGTGCCTGGAGTGCAGCAGTCTCATCTGCTGAACACCCTTTGCAAAGAGATGCAGATCATGCTCTGATGTGTTTACATCACATCATCCATACAGGCAGCCACTTGAATGCCTGCATGGACCAGACTTCATCCTTTTTCTTTCCCAGTCCCTGAAGTCTTAGGATGCAGAGTCTGGAAGCGTGGGAGAGAAAGTAATTTCAGTCCCCCCTGGATCTCCTGGATCTACACACTGTGTAAAGCACAGTACCTGCAGAGCACATCTGGTGGGCTGTGTGAGGAACATGGTGAAAACTGTGTGTCAGAACAGAGGGCTTAGAATCATGGAAAAATTGCAGGATCACAGAATTAACTAGGTTGGAAAAGGCCTTTGAGGTCATCAAGTCCAACCTATGTCCTAAGACCACCTTATCAACTAAACCACGTCACTGAGTGCCACATCCAGTGGTTTTTTAAGCACAAAGACCTGTAAGGTCATCATGTCAACCATTAGCCCAGCACCACTGTGTTCACCACTAAACCATATTCACAGGTGACACATCCACGTGTCTTTTGAAGACATCAAGCAATGGTGACACAATCGCTTCCTTGGGCAGCCTGCTTTAATGCCTGACCAGTCTTTTGATGAAGAATCTTTTCCTATTTTCTAATCTAAACCTCCCCTGGCACAACTTCAGGCCATTTTCTCTTGTTCTGTTACATCCTACCTGAGAGAAGAGACTGACCCCCAACTTTCAGGCAGTTATAGAGGTGATAAAGTCACCCCTGAGCCTTCTCCAGGCTGAACACCCCCAGTTCCCTCAGCAGGTCCTCTTAAGACTTCTGCTCCAGACCCTTCCCTGGCTTCACTGCCCTTCTTTCAGTATGCTTCAGCATGTCAGTGCCTTTCTGGTAGTGAGCTCAAAACAGGAATCTTTTCCTCTTACATAACATTTTTTTAATTGTAAAATGATGGTTTATTTCAGTTAAATAACTTCTGATTCAGTGTGAGCTGTGTTTAGCATCAGTAGTGTAGAATTCAGGTTAGTAATTAAGTTACTTATTTCTGGACTAATATTGTACTTCTTGCACACCCCAATCTCAGAATTGCGGAGATGGGCTGACTGCCAGTAAGCATTGGGTGAGCCCTCAACCATCACAGCAAATCAAGAACAGGGCTTGTTTTGATCAGCGATAATAAAAGTCTTGACATTTATACCAGTGAAACACAAGTTCACATTCACTAATGAAGGTGGCTAAACCTGTGTGTGACACCTGTCTGACTTGTGAGAGCAGAGTGTGTGTGCTCAGTGTCACTGAAATGCAGAGCTCTGCCTCTGTTCACTGGCAGCCCTCCAGCAGAGCAGGTGTACTGCTGTTCAGGCTGCTGGTTAAGGGAATATTGTTGTAGATCACTTTGGTCCTTTAGAAGTGAGGATGCGTGGCCCCCAACAGTGAGACAGTCAGCCCCTGCCAGCAAGAGACAAGGGACAAGTTTGTGGCTACAATTGTTCTGTAAAAACCAGAATAAAGATGTATAGAGCATGAAAGGCTGGTTAGGCATATCAACTAAGAGATCACATTATTCAGTATTTTTCCATTCTTGCATGATATATTTTCTGCCAGTGGCTATAATAAATGGACACATTGCACACATAGACTTCTGGCAGAAAAAAATAGGATGTAGGAAGAAGACATAACAAGCTGAAAGATTATGCTTTGTAATTGATAATGAACACCATGCAGAGAAGCTTAATAAGAGCTAATGAAACCCAAGTAGGTTCATTTGTGTTCGACAAGACCTGTGAAGACTGTGTCAGTCTAGTAGGAAATCTACCCACTGGTCTAATGGAAGGTGTCTCTGCCCATGGCTGAAGGGTTAGAGCTGGATAATCTTCAGGATTGCTTCTACCTCAAGCCATTCTGGCATTCTTTAATATATCAAATTACAATTATTAAAATACTATTGCAGTTTACAAGGATTTGTAATTACATATATTCAAATTATGTAGGGAACATATAATGC
The DNA here is from genome assembly GCF_000277835.1 of Geospiza fortis. NCBI lineage: Eukaryota > Metazoa > Chordata > Aves > Passeriformes > Thraupidae > Geospiza > Geospiza fortis. The sequence goes on along the minus strand of NW_005054318.1, from coordinate 3,262,412 downwards.
ATTTCTGTTTGTATTCAGCACTATAATAATGTTAGTCCTACTGGTTGCTTAGTTTAATGAAACCAAGTATTTGAACTGTGGCCTGGACGGTCTTTTCTTTTCTCTTCAATAATACAAAGACAAGCAAGAAATCTGTGTCAGTGTAAACAAGTGACTTTTTATACTTTTTCTTTGACACCCTTATTGTAACTGTCATTGGTAGACACACACCCACAATGTTCTCTAATCAAAAGTATTAATCAAATAATTAAATTTTACAGTTTCATGGAAGAGTATTTGGCATTTTTTTCTCAGTTAATTTAGCAAATTTCAAATAATTTCTTCCAAAATTCTTTTTTTCTCCCAACAAAACTCTGGTAATCAGAAGTCTGAAAATACTTGTCGAAGTAAAAAAAAAAAAAAAAAAGCAGCATGTGGGAGGTAGTAAAGCAAAATGGAATAGTAATTTTTCCTTTATTTCTCCTCTGATTTTTCCATTACTTCAGATGATAGTCATACAGCTGTGTTTTTTCTTTCAATGTTTTTATCTTTGATAGGGTATGTCCTTATTTTTTAAAATAGCTTTTGAAATCAATTTATGGAGCTTTTAAAATCAGTTCTGGTGGGTTTTTTTTGTTTGCTTTGCTTGTTTGTTTGGTTTTTTGGTTTCTTTAGGGCTTTGGTTTTTTTGGGTTTCTTTTGTGTTTTGTTTGTTTTTGACTTTGGTGTTTTTTTGGTTTTTTTGAGTGGAGGGGTTCCATGTACTCTCAGACTTTGCTGAGAAATTGGGATGTTTCTGCCTCCTAAAAACTGCATTATCCCTCCTCCAAGCTTTCTTTATCCTGCATGCACTTCAATAGCAATCATCATTCTGCTTCCTTCACTTTTCCTCCTGCCTGTTTCAGCTGCTTAAGAAGGTGACAACCTCTTGTCTTGATGTTGTAACTATTATTTCCCTGTACTGGGAACAAGGTTGGAAAATAGGAGTTGCTGCATAGGTCACAACTCCTGTGCAATGTATAGTGAACACATGATCTAATCCAAGCCCAGTGAACAACTATTTTTACAGAGTTCAACATTTTCCAATTCGTTTGTGTTTTCAGCAGGTAGAACATGGAAAATGTCTTGCTTCTACTCTCAGAAATGTCCTTGTACAACAAATTCATCCATAAAGTTTATGTAAGTCCAGTCAAATCAGCACCTCATCTTTGGGTTGGAAGGCAGGGGATGTGAGAGTGGTCAGGGCAGCCTATATTTGGGATCTTATCTGCGGTCTACCCGGTTAGCACTTTCAGAAAGCTTTTAACTGGGAGACTCAAGAGCCGGAGGAATGGCAGTAGGTCTTCTGAGTGCCTAATTAAACCAATATTGTGTACTTTTTTAGAGGTCTCATTATATTAATGAGGTGAGAAATAAAACCAGGAGAGAGCAGAAATGAAAGTATTAAAATAGTCAGAGCTCTGTGACTAACTTCAGCAAGAAGCTGAAATCCTTCTGTGAAAATAAAGCCATTTATGTGAGACTGCCATTACAAATACTGAATCTGAAATTAACCTGGAAATTCTAGGCTATTTATTGAGTATCCAAATTACTACTGAATCAATATATTTCTGCCACTAAAGCTAGAAACATCTGGTTTCTGTAAGAAAATGAAGAATCTTAAAAATATTCATGGAAGCAATATAGGAGATTTGACAATGGACCAACACCGAAACAGTTAAATTCTTTGTACTGCAGTCAAGGTCATTAGACCCTGACAAGCTATATCAGAAATCTAAGCTGTTCTGGCTATCAGCTGCTCCTAGAAACAATCTCAGTAACCTCTTTGGTCTTGTGGGAATATCTGTGGTATATCAGCCCACCAAAGAAAATCTTAACTCTCTGTTTCATCCGTCTAGGAGCATTCCAGTAGCAGCAAATGAAAGAAATCTAGACAACTCAGTCTGGAAGCTTAAGCCAAGAAATGCAAGTCCCAAGGAGACAGAAACCCACTTTGCAATGATGCAACTGGTGTATAGAAAATTCTGAGAAAATGGAAAATTAACAACTTGATACTAATATAAAACTATAGTAATCAAAGGAGTTGGGGAAGGTTGAGCCAGACACATGCGATATTACAGGAAGAAGATAATTGAATAATCAGAATTTTTAGCATATAGCCTTACCAAACAGAGTGAGATGAAGTCATCTGTGAATGATGGATGGAAAACTAAAGACAAAGATAAAAGGTAAATCCTATACTGACCTAAAGTATTTCACAGTTAACTATTAAATATATATATTTGGTCTATTTAAGCTCTATTATAGTCACATCAGTAAGGAACATGCTTTTTTCTCCTGGATTACTATTTCTCTAGTATTTTCTATAATAATTTTTATCTCATTGGACACTGAGCCACAATGATTTTTGTCTAATAGAGGCATACCTAACTATTAATTAACGGAAATGGTTGAAATTTTCATATTTTAACTTTGGGCTTTGAATCTCATATGGCTCCAGAAAAGGAAGTACCCCTAACTCCCATCTATTTTTAATTGTTTAAACATGAAGTTTAGTTTTCAGGTAGTAAGATAATATAAGAGAAAGAGGGACATTCATTTCAGAATATTTTGAGTATCTCAAAAAGATCTCAAGATTCTTGGGTCTCTGACAAATCTAAAATTTTTCACAACAAAATATTCTCAATATAGACTCCAATGTGCTTAAAATTTTCAAGGCAATTGGATTTACATTCAAAACAGATTTTGGTTTTTTTTTAGACTGACTGAATTACTTTTGAAATTTTGTACTGCCTAGTAAAACTGATGGACAATACCTTTCTTATTCATGCAATAGAACCTTCAGATGTATAGGAGGACATTTTTTAGTGCTAAACAAAAATTTAGGTCTCAAGGAAAACAGTTTTTAAAAGTGTGCATTAGTGATCAAACACACTAATGCCAGTTTTCTACTTATCCATTAAACCATCCATTGTTAATCTGATAATGCATTTTTTCCCCTCAGATTTATATACCAATTAAAAATTCCCCACTGAGTTTATTGAAATTATTATAGAACCCTTTCTACCTCCACCTACACTTGAGATGTGCTGAATGATTCCATAAGCATTACATTATCACCCAAATAGTACTTGGTGTTACTTGAAACAGATAAACAACTATTCCCTGTTGTTCCTTTCCCTGACTGTAACAGGGTGCTGTAAACATATCTAGCTTATGTTAAGATTTGGTTTTAGGTGCAGCACCTTGCATGAGTCCTTTTTAGCCCAGTATCTTGTATGATAACAGACTGGACTAGACTGTTTCATTCTTTGCAAAGATCAGTTCCACCTAACCAGGAAAATGTAGCCAACTTTTTGCTGGCAGTGGATAGCATCACGTTTCCAATCTTTATGAATAAAGGCTTTAGGAAAGAATTTGGTTCAACTGCTTCTAGAAATACAGTTTTGTAATCTGAACTCCAGAATCAGATCATAAAGCCAGATGCCCCAAGCCTTAGTACCGCTGTCTGAAAATTAATAAGACAATGAAAACTTTAAAAGTTGTTTGATTGCTTGCAAGTAGAAGATTCCATCTGAAACTGAGGTGCTCTATATTGACTTTGAGTAAAACAAACAGTTTGAAACACATTTTGGGATATCAAATTAAATTTGAAATGAGAGACTGATGAAATAACATATCATATTCATTGCAACCTGTCCTCTGTATTAATTAATTGGTCATCTTTATTGTGCCTTAGTGTTCATCAACAAGAGTCACTAATCATATTCTGAATGCTAATGTAAACAATATTATATGTATATATTGCTACACTCCAAACCACTGTATAATGAGTTTTAATTTCAGGACTGATTAATTTATAAAATGTCTGTGATAAGATTGGTTTAAAATCCTCTGTGTAACCACACATTCATTTCTTAGCTCAAGTGTCTTGCCATTGGAATGAGTAATTAAATTTTAAAATAATTGAACTTATTTAAAACATAACACTGACTACACCATCCCATGCTTCCTATCAGATACAATTACTCCATGTCATTAGGGCCAATATTTAAAGGATAGAATGTGGATTTTAAATCAAAAATAGTTCAGAGTCATCAGCATATACAACTATCACACTTTCACTATATGTTTTTAATTCATATATTATATCCAGAAATTCCTTGTCAAAAGCTGACTATGAGTGCAAATTTAATTTTCTGTGGCAGCATCCCTTTCCTCTGAGGAACTAGTGAGTTTCTCCAGCTATTTTGGTGTTTTGTCAAAATATGAACGTTCAGAGTTTGGGATGACTGCTCCAAATAGTTACATCATATTTTAGAGATAATTTGATGTAGAATTATATTCCAAAGATATCAGGCATCAGCATCTATTTTGGCAAATCCAGAAAATTTAGTGCTTTCTGGACCATACCTGGTTTTAAAAGAGGCCTGCTGTGCTGCTTTCAGCATGTCCTTTCAGTGTTAAATCTAAACTATTGAGCCTTGGCACACAATATTGTTCTGTTTGAGTCAAAGATGAACATTCACAACAGAGCTCTGACCCAAGCTGGCCCATAAATCTTCATGGCAGGAATTATTCCATGTTTTTGTGCTATTCAGACAGAAATCAAGTGTTACATATATGATATAGAATGATTTCTGTATGAGATTATGCAGAACTTCATAATATTACAGAATAACTTCCTAAATTACAGAATCATGGATTTTCTAAGACTCTTTAAAATAACATATGGGCACTGATGAAAAAAATCATCATAAGGAATATATCCTACTAAGCTGCCTGGTGAACTTTCTTCCCACCTATTCTTTTCCTTAAGAGAACATTGCCTCCATCATTATTTTAGTGTCTCAGCCTTTTCTACAAGCACCTGTGAGCACCATGCTCTTCCAGCACTACAGCTCCAGAGGAACAATATTTGTACCCTCCCACTGCAGAATCTCACAGCTCTGAGAATCTCTGCCCAAAGATCCCTTTTCTAGGTCAAACACCTTAGGAAGATATAAAGGCCAAGATAAAAGAGAGATTAATGAGGGATGAGTACTCCACAGGAAATGAAGGAAGATAGGTTTAATTGGGGTATAAATTAGATGTCCTTGCATCTTTTAGCCTGGAAAAGGTTAAGAGGAGCAGCAGATCAGGAAAGCAGGTGACTACAAAACTAATGAAAAGGCACAAGTGTTTAGGTGATCAAATGATCCAGGAGAGTACTCAGTAGGTTCAAACAGTGTGGGTTTAATTAGAGGCAACTGTGATAACAGGCAAGAGGAGAAACCTGTGCTTTCCTAATAACTGACTTTTGATTGATGTACATAGAACATGGTGTTTTATTAAAAAAAATCCCACATATCTTGGATACTGAAACTATTAAGGCTGTGCACATAAAGCTTTTCTCAATGCTGTGAACTCTGCAATGCAAGTTTCATCTCCTAAACCTCCCATAGACAGTGAATGGATGCCTGTGGCAAACAAAATTGAGATTTAATTCAAAAACATTATTTATGTTTAATGTGTTTAGGTGTTGGCCCTAAATCTAGGAGAAGAGAACTAGAGTCAAAACACCTGGAAAACCCTGCAAGGTCATGCAAATATAGGTCTTGTTCTCTTGTGTGTTGCATATCTCACTCCTTGGATTTGAGCAAGAGATAGTGCCAGATCCCTTGGGGTCATAATGCTGAAGGACAGAGAGAGTCTAGAACAAATATAGGACTTTCTCTGATTCGTCTTGTTCCATTTTATATTATTTGAGATAGGAAATACCTTCCAGAGACTAATCAAATGAATGTAGACTCCTGTCTACATTCAATATACCTATTTTAAACAGTGCCTGTAAAGACCTATGGAAATTTTCTTATAGGAACATTGAGAGAGATGAGTCTGAAAGTTAAAGCATCCAAATGGCCAAGAGGAGCAGGTGAAGCAGTTCCCTTAGGGTTATACTTGAGAGGAAGGATCAAGAAGCACAACATGCTCTCCTATAGGTGATGCTACAATTAACTGGCCAGTGTATACAACTAGCATTTTATTAACAGGATTGGCAAACTAGTGCCTCAGGGTCTGGTTTTTCGGTTGGTTTGGGTTTTTTTTGTTTTTGTTTTTGGGTTTTTTTTCAGGAAGGAAAGAAAGAGAGACATAGGATAAGGGTTTTGCATTCTTTGCTTTTCTTTTAATAAAAATGTCAAATTTTAGCAAGCTACATGTTTTGTCACATAACAGGGACATTATGCTATTGCAAGAATCAGGCAATAGAAGTTTTGATTGTTTAGCTAAACTCTCTACTGAAATGTGTATAGAAAAAATAAAACCACTAATTTAAATCTGCTAAACCAGGGTTTACCAAGTGAAGAAGATGTCATTGATGTCTTGGATGTCAGAAGGGTGCAGTGTCAACAGAATACAGGTAAGTGGGCTTGAAGGAAAATAAAGGTTTATGCATCAGAACTGCTGCATGGCATCAGAGGGAATGTGTGAGAGCCTTAAACTCTCCAAATCACAAATGTAGAAAAGTGAGGCACTTGAGCTGGCAGTCAAGATCTCATTTGTATCATTATGAGATCTCTTCATGAGATATCTCTAGAAATGAAAATATCTTGTATCATGAAAGCATGAAAATTGTATATAGCATATTTTTTTTTTGCAATATTACAAGAAGTCTTGAATAGTTTTATAGATTAAGACAAATTGTCTGGAAATAAAGAAGCCAGAAAGATTTCAAAAGCATCTGCTTTCCTTTCTAGGAAGAAGATCTTGATGTAAGAAAACATCACAGATGCAGCGTGTGGAGCATTCTGCTCCAGTAGACACTGTATTTAATTGGATTTCTTTTTTTCAGGATAGTAAATAATAACTATTAAAGCTGTAAGTTTTACTAATTTAGTCTAATAGGGAAGAAAGAAAAACTAGAAGGAGCAGGAACTGCTTAAGCATTAATTAATGCACAGTGGCACTCAAATAGCCCTGAACAATGATTGGAGTAATGGCAGCTAAAATTAAGTCGGCTCTGGGAAGTTACTTAGAAACTAAAGGACAGGTGGGAGAGTTTTGGATCAGAATTGAAATATACAGTCTCCTTTTCTTTTGCCTGTCTTACATCAGATTACTACCTTACAGTCAAGAATTTAAACCCTCACTGTGTTACCTTGTTTTTTCTAACTCTGACTTGTCTAGTTTGTGATAATCTTAATCAGATCTGATGCCAACAAAGGGTATTCCTTTCTGAAAGCAGCCATTATTAGTAAGGTGTTTCCAGAACAGCTTTTCAGATTACTTGTAAATTAAAACCGAAACAAGCCTGGAAAACACCAAGATTGGAATGTACTTTCCAGCAAGCAACAAAGTCTCATTTGGAGCAGGATAATCCCACACTGGGTAAAAAGGAAGCCAGTCTTTGCAAGTCCTGCCCTGTGATCCTCCACTAGATTTACTTGCACTGTATGATCATTCTAAGGAGGAGTGAGGTGCCTGATTTTTGAACCTGCTTCATATTGTAGATTTGCAAGCCAAGACCAAAGTCCTAGTTCTATGTTCTTATTAAAAGTGAAAATTAAATCAGGAAAAAGAAGAGGGGGAAAAAATAAAATAGAAAAAGTAAAGGTAATTAATAAAATGAAGATTTGAGGAAAACACTTTTTCTGTGATTTAAAAGGTTAACATATTCTTTTAAGCTGCTTGTTACTGAATATTAATTCCGGAGAGGCCCTTTGGCTTTGCTGTTCCATATTCAGTACTTCTAACCTGAATTTAAGTATAACTTGTGTCAGGATATACTTGTGCTTCAGATAGTGTTATTATATTCACTGATTCCAATTTCTAACATTTATTGATATTAAAATTTCCAAAATAATGTGATTTCATGTGCTAATCATAGCAGTGTTTCATGAAAGATGTGTTCAACACTACCTGCACATTTTGAAAATCCCCAGATTACAGAATGGGTGCTCCAATACACAACTTCTCAGAAACTTTCAGCATATCATTGACAGATCCAGGAGTAAACCCAAGGTCCCAAACCACTGATAAAGACCACTAGGTCTTTGCAGTAATTTGATTGGTTAGAAGGGAAAAGGGAACTTGAGACTAAGAGTTTATGCTTGCATATCACATTTCAGCGTTCCAGTCATTGATCTAGCAAGACAAATTCTTTTAACCCCACCAGAGTGCAAGATTGTTTTCCTCATGACAAAAAAGCAGATAGAAAGAAGATAATTATCATTCCCAGTTCAGCATTGGTCACCTTTACTTCCGTTCAAAACTTTCCATACCTTTTTCAGAGTGGAAAGAGGAGATATCCTCTGGACCATTCACTCAGAAATTGCCTTGACTTCTTCTCCTGCTAATTAATATTTTTTTATAATTATTCTTTTGTCACTAAAATATACCTGTGGCTTTTTACATCTTTTTTCATTTGCAACAAGCCAGTCCCTCCTGATTCCCTTTGTTGATCAGAATAAAGTTGGCTTTGATATTCTTAAAATGTCTCATTGCTGTTAGGAAGAAGACAGCTGAAGTACGTGTTGTACAGTAATCTGAGAAAATAGACTAATAAGTATCAAAAGGAATGACCTTAAAACCAGCTCTTCAAAGAATCAAAAGGAATAACCTGAAAACCAGCAGCATCAAACTGCAAATGAACACAAATTCCTTGGAGATAGCCCAAAATTTCCTTTAATTGATTTTGGGGTACACTAAATCATATTCTTTATCAGAAGGTACACATTTCACAAATCCTTGTTTAGAAATTTCTAGCTCTTTTCTTTCCTTATCCTTCCTTTGCCTAAACACATATTTGATGTATTGGTGACACCATTTTCTTGCAGTTCATGCTTGCATGCAAACTGCCAGATTGTACCAAAAAAAAAAAATCAATCTGCAATCAATGAATGCAAAACATAATCTGAAATTACAAAAAAGGATTTCCAGAAATTTAACATAGTCACATTCTTGGTAAGGAAATAATCAGTTTTAATACATTTAGCTCCTTAAAATATTTCTCATGCTTATAAATGAAAATAGACTATAAGCATCCTATCAACATGAGCAATTTTTTTCATGAAGAATATTCTTACAAATTTTCTGCTGCATTTATCTTCCTTTTGCCCTTTCCTTTTTTGCAGTGGAAACTGCCTCTGCCAACTTTGGTGTCGGGTTACTCTGAGTAACTTTGAGGAGACTCAGATGGAAATCAGGTGCTTATCTCTAGAAAAACCACTTTATACCAAATATTGTATTTCTCAAACTCTTCCTGTTCCACCTCTCTTTTTCTGGCACTGCTAATAACAGAAAGGAAGTTTCTCAAGCCTGGATCTCATCCAGGAAGCAAAGAACTAACTGGTAAAGTTTGTCTTACCGTGACATATTTTAATAACATTGTGTAACAGGCTGCTCTGTAATTAACAAATGTGGAACAAAAGAAACTATTCCTTAGTGATTGAAGAAGGAGACTATTAATAGGATTAAATAGAAGCATTTAAGGAGAAACAGAAATTAATTCACATTAGTCCATATTTGTCTCTACTCATGTCTCCTTCTGTACATATCTGTCACTAATCAAGCATTGTTTCTGTTCAGTATCCCTTGTTCTTTTACAGAAGACAGTGGCAAATAGAAAAGGAAAATGTTTCTACATCTTCCACAGCACGATTCTTCATGTATAGGATAATAACTTTCAGGCACAGCAAGCAGGCTGGGAAGAGATATCACTATGCAAAAATTGCCCCATGAAACAAACTCATATTGTGCTTAGATATAGTTTTCTTATCTGTTTCAAGCCTACTTTAAAACAAAACAACAAAACCACAGTACCTGTGTTCTGTTTTCTTTACTTGTCTTTATTTAAAGTCCTCACTAAATTTTCCACATTGAATAATTGAGTATAGAATGGAGTATATTGTATTCTACATCAATTACCTTTCACAATATAATTCAAGACCATGACCAGCACTGCAGTGAACTGTTGCAGCCAATTTAAAAGAAAAAAAAAAAAAGAAAATTAGAAATAGGTATAATGTCAATTATAATTCTATCAAATACTTATTGTGGATAGACCTACTAGGAAAATTTCTATTGTCTGTGTTTGGTTGTTATTAAAAAAAAGACTTATGCAAGGAGAAAGTTTTATTCTGTATTCTCATATTAAAAAATCTTACCTCCAACGACATTGAGCTTGGAACATTTTGGGTGCTAAACCACTGCTTATGGATTTGATGAGATAACCTACCTGAAATTTTGAAAGACAAAAATTGTCATCTCAATGTTTTATTGGAAATTATCCTCACAGTAAGTAGATTAAGAAACCCACTGATTTCTTTATCTTCTGTCATCTTTTACAGTGCACAAATTCCTCAGTCTTTTCCCAAGGTTTAGCAGAAACTGTGATGTAGTGTTAAGCTATGAGTAGCTCTATGATCTGAAGAGTCCAAAGGTCATCTTTATTTATAAGCCTTCTTAGTGGATTCTCCAGGGCATAACATCCTTGAGCTGTCAGAAATAACCCATTTTATTTTTTGTTTTGGAAGGAATATACTTTACAAGTTTCATGCTAGTCTTAAAATTTTTCCTTTCTATTCCAGACCCTTTTAAATTGTGATATTCTAACAGACCTAAGGATGATATTTTGTAAATTTTTTACAAAGAAATATATAAAGAATACAATTCTGATTAATTCAGGCTTGAACTATATATGAATGAAGTTGGGCTAGCAAGAAATTAAATACAAGAAAAAACCTGTACAATAATTAGACACCAGAAACAAGAAGTGAACTAAGACTTCCCAGCAGTGAAGTGTGGAAAATTGTCTTGTGTATTATAACAAACAGACATAAAAGGTAAACCAATGAATTTTTTTAAATAAAAATATTGCCATTAAGTTTGTATTCACATTGCTCTTTTCAGAAGCCAAAAGACCTTGACAGAATGTCTATAGTAGGTACATATTAATATATGTTTTGTGTTTCTGCATATGATTTAAGTGTGTAATTTTTTTAAAAAATTGTGTTACTAAGGCAATTAGGTCAATAGAGTTGACTGACACTAGTGAAGGACTCACTGCACTGTAGTTGACAGGAGGTTCAGTGCCTTATGAAACAGGAAAGCACATTGTGTTTCCATCTACTGTTCTGGAAAGATGCTGGCTTCCTGTGGGTCCTAGTCACATCTCACAGCTTTGTGCAAATTTTTCAGATAGAGAAGAGCATGAAAAATGGCACTGGATACCTAAATTTAGGAACCTGATTGAGCCTCTAGGTCAGCTAATTGTTTTCTAGATCCAACCAATTGCTAGATCTCCACCGCCTCTACTGTCCATCTTTCTTTAAACATCTCCCTCCAGAGCTGGAGTCCATTTGCACAATTACATTCATTTGCCCACACACAGGCATCCAGATGATTTGAGATAGAAGCATTCACAAGCTGCTAACAGATGTAATACTTTGTTGAACAGCTGGGTTATTTTTGAGGAGAAACAGGGCACCAGGGACAGCACTAGATCATCACTATACAAGGCCAGCTGAACTGAGCTAATCTGTAAATTAGGAAACTTTTATGTCCCAGTAGATTTGATCATCTGTCATGTATTTAGAGAGAGTCTGGAAACTTCCCTTCAAAGAAATGTATCTTTTAATGGCCAACTGAATTGCATGTATGTGTTCCTTGAGTTTCTTTCCCAGTGCATTATTCTCTGTTTTCTCTTAGTTTGGGGATCTTTTGTTTGTTTTTTCGGGGGGGGTGGTTTTCTGTTTTCTGTGGTTTTTTGTTTTTTTTTTTTTCAACAGAAGTTTATAAGAGCTTAGTCTCCCTGGGACAAGGCCTATTCTGGGTAAACACTGCAGGAGATAAGGCTGATTCCTAAGGTTAACTTGCAGTTCCCAGGAGAGGGAGGGTGCTGATCGAGGTTAGGCAGGTAGCAGAGCAGATGTTGTAGTGTTTCCGAGCAACCCATCAAAGAGCCTGCTGTTTTTAGCAGGTCTATTTGGCTCAAAATGTTGTAGGATTTAATAAGGTTCAAGAGCAACCCAGGAGACAGAGGGTTGAATTGATTTTTGAATGCTACCTTGGCTGTCCCTTTCCAAGGAAACTGATTTGGTCCCAAAACTCTTTTTATACACTGGGGTCTACAAAGCCATTCAAAAATAGCTGTTCCATAAGGATAAACAGGTTTCCAGTTTTCTGACATTCATCACATATAAAAAAATCAGACACTGTTTTGTATGAGAGAAAGGTACATTTCACGTTTTTTGATGTTGCCTACAGGAGAATAAGTAGGTGCACAAATGCTAAAAGGTGTAGACAGCAATCAAAGAAGGCATGTGGGTAAAAGAACTAATTTAATGTTTACCCTATCAATGAGATCAAGAACACTCTGGGGAGGGCATCTCAAATGGTTAGTTAAAACACATAAAAATAGTAATATATATAATCCAGAACATTTTTTAACTCTAGGGACACGTGTATGTGCACGTGTTCTCTCTCTCTCTCCCTCTCTCTTTAGCTTTGTCAAAAACTAATGGCATTAAAAAGAGAAGAAAAACAAAGCTAATCTTCCTTTTGCTTTAGGAACTTTGTATAGAAGACAAAAATATTTTTTCAGTCCTCAAAGGAAAAAGTAGAGTCAATGGACATCGTGGCAGCTCCACTATCTAAGAGTTTAATGTAATTCAGCTCTTGCACTATCATGACTGTGCCTATATCCTGGAAGTGGGAAAGCCCAATCAATCCAGAGAGTCAGCATTATTTTTAAAAGAAATAATAATTTAAAAGCCTCCAAGCCTAACCCTTTGGGCAGTAACATCCTTGTCTACTTCTGAAAGGCAACTTTCTGCTGGCTCCTGAGAGTGTCCTTAGACCCTGGAGAACCCTTTCTGGTACCAGTCAAGTAGAAGTAGATGAACTCTCTGCTCTGTGCATGCTTTGATTCATGGCCATGCAACTCCAGACTCTCCTAGATATTCTCACTGCTGCTGACTGCACATACAGTACACAGAAATTAGCAGCTTTTTCACTCTCAGCTGTGGTGTCAGTGTTAAAAGACTGACACCACAGCTTCTTAGGACCCTAATTAAAGGACAGCATGTTTTGTGTCTTGAGTCTTTTTACATCAGCAATTTATATTGGGTCATCCTCCATCTCTGTGGGCTTCCTTTAGAACTAATGAGTGAGGATTACCTGATTGATGTACCTGTGGTGGCTGCTGCTGCTTTCCCCACTTGATATACAAATAACAATTTATTATAACTACTGGGCAAACAATTTTACTCTGCCCATGTTTATTGAAAGTAAAATTATTTATTCAATTTTCTATGGGTTTGAATCAGAAACTTTAGCAATGTATGCTCCCATAACCTTAAATACAAGGGCACATAAAAATCCATTTTTTAAAAATCCATTTATGCTGTTTATAAGTGGGAATAAAATAAGTAAATACCATATACCTCTGGAGAAGTCCTAACCTCTGAGCCATTTTCTGCCTCACAAAGAGGAAATTCAGAGAACTCATTAAGAGATTTGCTACTTGTTATCTCTCCTAATGTATTATAGTGTTGATCAAAATGAACTCTTTACCAACACTTTAATCAAGTCCTATGAGGAATACAAGCTTTGAAAAACAAAATTTGTTTTCTCATTTATTTTGTGAGAGATTCCTGAAAAAATCAATTTGTGCATAGAAGTCAAATAGCTAGTCCCCACAAATCTTCCCAATTATGTCAGACCAGTAAATGCAACTATTACTCAAAATTCTGTATAGAAGCAAATCTGAGATTGAACTCTTCCTGAACAGTATTTTTTCTCAGTTGATAAGATTTAAAAAAATTATTTCAAATTTTATATTTTAGAGTTTGAGAAATATCTGTTCCCTTTACTTTCAAATTTTATCATTTAGAAGAGTCTGATCCTTGACCACTTGATCAATCGCTGCAATAAAGCAGGATGAGGAATTGAGCTGGAAAAACTTCCCCATCCACTTGGAGCATTTGAGATGTTCGCCACACCTCTTTGCTTCTGTGCTCTCTTCTCTATTCTTCAGTCTTCCTAGGTGGCCTAAAACTGCTAGTCCTGAGCATCAAGAGCAACTAACAGGATTATCAAGTTTTAGCTTTCATTTGCATGCACATCATGGTTATCATTTGTGACAGAAGTCTCTCACTGTGTCTGCCCTTGCTGCATTTCTCCTTGGGACTCAGGTATGCTTAGAGCCCAGAGCAGAGCTTTCTCAAGGCAGATTTCCATGAACATCTGAATTCTCCAGTAATTTTCATTAACTGACAAGTCACTAAAACTCCCAGGGTTTCTTGCAGCTTTATAAAAAATAAAGCTCAAAATGCTTCAGTGGCAGGTGGCATAAAAAAATCAGATGTTGTTACATGTAATGTAATGTAAATAAATAGTGTGATGTGAGGTAAATGCCTATTGCAATTTTTGGCAGAGTGCTGAACATAGTACATAGTGAAATGTTTCAGTTTTAATTCTGATCTTGGCCATGGGAACTGTTTGATGGTTTAGTAAATTGCCAGGAATGCATGGATCAAGGTTCATCTGGAAGGTCACTGAATGATCTGAATTAATTTGTCTCATGTGAAGAAAACTGAGGAATTCATATTAAAAAGAGGTCCAAAACAGGGCAGCAGAACAAACTTTAGAAATTCCTCTTTTTCTCCACTAAGTTCAGAATGGGGTTTGGAATAATTAACTCAGATCTAAACAACAGAATTTTATCTGCTGACAGTTTGACAAAATGATTCCCCTTCATACAGCGGAGCAGTTTGTAGAAGATATGACTCAGCTTTCCATTTTCCAGGCTCACTGGGAGTGCCTAATCAGCTCATTTCAGCTCACTCAGCACCTCTTCCATCCCCAGCCTAATATTCCATTTATAAAACAGAAACTTTTCTGTTTTATAAATGTTGTCCTTACTTTTTTGAAGTAATGACAACTAGAATACCAATTAAAAATAAAATAGTTGGGAAAACTAATTATGTGTTCATCTGTTTGTGGAATATTTGTAATGAAATCTAGGAAAAACATATTTTTTAAATTAAAAAGTGAAAATTGTTAAGATGCTTTGAATGGGAGGATAGAAGATGCAATAATTCTTTTGCAGTACATATTTTTCAATTTTGCACCTGCATCTGAGCTAGAAGTTCATGCTCCATCATTCCAAAAGGACATGGAATTCATTAATACTTGACAAACCTCATTCTCTTTCACTGCCCTGGAGCTAACCAGCAATTTCTGTCAACTCATTCCTGGTCACTTTAAAAGAAATGTTGGTTATTTGCTGGGAGACAGCTCAAACACTTGGATTTCTAAGTTTGTCTCCCTGTTGGTGTGATTGATGATATTGATCCTAAAGGAGACACACTCAGTCTCTCAGATGGTTTTGAAGGGAGGGTGGAATCTGGCATTTGAGAATGCATGGGCTGTTACCAGCTTGTCTGGCTCTTTTGAACTATTTCCTTTCAGTCTGAGGAGAGACTTCTTGGATTTGTGACAAGGCAAAGGTAAACCGTCTCTCAAAAAGTAAAATCAATTACTTTTGGGATTCTCATTGTCAATATTTTAGATGACATTAACTTCTGACATTAACTTCAGACATTTTTTTTTCTCCTCTTACTTTTTAAATATTTCTTTCCATGTGGCATCAGTTTACCTTTTCCAAATATTATCTAATCCAGAAAGCTAAAGGAAGAAATAGAGGTGAAATACTTGAAACATGTCAGATAAGATGCACTTCTTCTCCAGGATATCACCATATGCTTGTATAGTGCCAGGTAGCACAAAAAAGAGAATTTGTGCTGGTAAGAACATATGTTCTAAAGTGCTAAGATAATCAGTGTATGTAGTTCAGTAGGATTAGGTATATTCAAAGCCATCGACCAAACAAAATATGACAAAACTCACACTAAAATCATATTTACCCAGGAAGAAATGAAAATTACGATCACTCCATTTAAAGATATGTGTTAAAGTTCAACATCTGACATTCTAAATAATTTTGGAGATAATCTTGTAGTGGAGAATTTGTTCTAGATTCAGTTGGTCATAATTCTCTGGGGTAGAAAAATGTAGATAATAGATAGGTTTGGCTTGGATTTGGTTGGGGTTTTTTTTCTTTGTTTTTTTTTTTAATATGGATATTTTGAAAACACTTGAAATAGGAAATTAACAGGTGATGTGTTTGAGACCATTTCTCTAATTCTAGAGCAGTAAAAATATCTTAAAAGCCTGCTATACCAAAACCAGCATTGTTACTATGACCTTGTCATGTTTACATGTGTACTGTCAAATTTACTATATCAGTTAAAATGCCAACTTGTCCTTCAATGACATTATATTGAATATTTATTCATAAAAGTAGCCTGAAACCCAAAACCTGCTCATATTGTCAGGAAAGTTCTGATTCATGAACAGCTAATTTTTCACTTGTTAGCAGATTGCAATATATTTTGCTTGCAACCCAAAGCTACTTTCATATGGGAGTTAAGCCATATTACTTCATGACATGTGCATTTATTCCATGCCCTGTTTGTTTTTTCATACAGTATTTATCATTAAATCTAGGAAAAAACCTCAGAAATACTTTGGTAATCTCAAGAAAGTTCAAGCATAACCAAAGTCACAGGGCAATGATTTGAGCAAGAAACACTTTAAAACAAAAGTGTTATTTTGATTGAAAGCTTTCAAGTGATGAAGAATCTGCCATATCCCATGGCACTTAATCCAATTAGATGACCAATGAGTTGATGCAGTAAATAATTGTTCTGTTTGCTACTCAATGAATGCTCTGCCTAAAAATAAACACAACACACACAATGTTTTAAAAAATAAGGTACAATTTGTACTTCAATATTCTAAGCTTGTGATATGCCTTTTTCATTAGAGAAGAAATTACTTAGCCTTGGAAAAGTCAGTCTGGTCAATTCAGTCCCTCAAATCTAATGGTATTTTTGAAAATTCTGATAGCTGATATTTAACACACTTTTTGTGTTCAGTGATTGAGTTTCCTTATTTTATGAATGATACAATGACATAGCCCCCCCCCCCACCTTTTCCAAGCAGAAAAAAGAAATATTCTGTCAATACTGTACCTTAGAAGAGACATTTTTTGCCATGATTTTTGAAGGCAAAAAGTGGAAGTCTCTGACAACCTCTTCAGGGTTAACAGAGGCCAATGATGTCTCAAGGGGCAGCTACTGATTCTTGATTTGAAAGAAACTAAATGTGTTTGCACCTTGGAAGGCTGAAAGCAGAGCTGTTAATCAGTGAAGCCAGAGCAGAGGAGCCTCTCCTGGCCTGGCTCTGTCCCAGGTTTTCTGTGAAGGGCAGCTGTGCAAGAGGTGCAAGGCACTTGGCTGTGCGGCACAAGGGGAGGAGGCTCGTGCTTGTGTGGGACTATGGAGGTGCTGGGGAAAGGCCAGGTAGGACTCCCTCAAGGGTGAGTATCACTTCTACAACTGCTGAATCCAGGATTTATTTCTAACTATACCAGAGGAATAGACAGAAACATTATTAACTGTCCCTGTCCATACTCAGAGAGATTCTGTGCCTCTTCACAAGAGCTAGAATTATACAAGTTGCCATAAACACATCAGAAACAGAGGAAGCATAAGAGAAAACAAGTCGAGTATGTGCATGAAAAGTGGTGTCATTATCATAATGCTGAGGAAAGGAAGATGAGATTCAGCAATAGAAATTTCTGGATGAGTTTTTATTAGTTTTTTATATATTTATTTTTATTGACTGCATGAGGATAAAAACTCTGTGAGGCATACAATATTGAGAATTCAGTCTTTCACAAATCCTCATGCAGAGAATTCTGCCTACAAAAACATTACACTAATGAAAGGAAGTCTTCAGAGAGAAGGTGTTTAAATAATTAAAGTATCTGGCATGGTTAAGAAATTAGTTCTGCTGAAACATGCCATTTATTTTTCATCTATTCAAAGCAACCAGACATTTCAAATAAATTATTTTGAAAAACTTAAAGAAGAAGAATTTATAAAAATTATCATTAGTAAGGTAATATTAAATTTATGAATAGTTCTCTCATAATTGCAATCATGGAAAAAGATAAATACTTCCAGGTGATGAAATGAGTACAGTAGATTCTCAAAATGGATGAAGGGGTACCTGATCCTGGTAAGGATATTTGAGAACATAAACAGAGTCTCATAGGGACTTTCACATTAAGTCCATATTTTTCTTGCAACTACAGCTGCAGAAAAAAACCACATTATTTTTCTGTAACTACATTTGATTGGCAGTAATAGTTGAGGAGATCAACAAAGAATATCTTTCTCTTGTAGTGATTTATTAATGCAGAGCCTGATACAGGCTAGTTCCACTATTTCAGATCATGCTCAGAACTGGATTGAGCTTTATTAGCAGTGTTGGCATGTGAATCCACTGAACAACTCAGTGAGAATGGGAGAGCTGCTCTGAACTTCTTTAGTTGTTTGTGCTTCTTTGCCTTGTGCCCCACAGGCAGATCTGAAATGGGAAAGAAATTATGCAGTGCTACTGCATATTTATATGTAGCACTACTACAGTAGCACTACTACTGTAGTATTGCATTAAGTTTTTCTTATTTTGAAGTGGAGATAGCAATACATAGGGTCCTGATGGAGGGAAAAAAAAACTTACTGGAACCCCTTTTGTTTCTGTGAACAACGTAAAAATTTAAAATATTATTCCCATTCCTACCAAGGGCAAAAAATGTCCTGTAACTGAAAATGTGAAAAAAATAGAAGGTGGAGTAAGAATACTCTCTGCACTATTACAGGCAAACTGCAACATAATGATGTCATTAGAAAAATTTCTTTCTGCTGCTCCCAAAGGAAGTTACTCTATATGGTAATCCAAAATATTTAGAAATTGAAAAAGAGAAAAAAAGAATCACTAAGATGACTGTCTGTTTTTAGTTGGGGTTCTGCATGATTTTTTTCCATGTTGCAGCACAGAACTTTGCACTATGGCCTTTTATGATGCCTGTGTATAGCTTTGTGTTGTGTTCACTCTGGCTGTACTAAATATTCATTAAAACCATTATAGAACTTGTACCAGAAATTCCTATCATGGAACATACTGACGACCTAACTAATGAATACAGAAATGCACACAACCTGTGTAGTTTTATTTCTATTTTCAAGTGATTATTTTCCCACCATTTTATGTACTTCATATTCTTTTTGTTGCTATAGCAGCTCTTTTGACAATTAAGGTTTTCTCACTTTCATATGAAAGGGCCTTTCCCACATTTGTCATGGAGCTAACATGAAAATCTAGTGTGTACATCTCAAGGTGACAGAAGATGACACATATCAAACTCACAAACTGGGAGGTTGTCTGCATTTTCTCTCTCATTAGGAAATACAGACAGTGAAATTATTTGGTTGCAGAGGTGTCATGTAGTTTCCTCACAGTTTTGCAAAGCTGGGAATTCATCTTGCCTAGTAATTACTGCCTAGGAGCTGGAGTCAGGAAATATCTTTGTGTTTGTTTGTTCTCATCTGTATCTGTGACTCTGCTACATTAAGATAAGTAGTTTAATCTGTGTACTGTTTCTCTGTGTAAAATATTACCTTGTTTCAGAGCACCGTTGCACAATGTAAGCATTGTCTGTAACACACTCTGTATCCCTTATCTAACTGATAGAGGAGAAGTACTAATATGATGTGCTAAGAAATTCATTTGTATATTCACCTTGTTAAACAAGTGAGGGCAGTCCTTCTGTAACTAGTTTCTCCATTCCTTTAAGACCTGATGTTTTTTTCTCTAGTGAAGTAGCTCATTCTCCTTTCAGCTACTTTTTGCAGTGTTAATAAATTCTATAATATTGAATGCTTATAATCTGTGATCAGTTTTATTTTAATATCTTAAATTCATTCAGAATTTTCTGGTACTTTGCCTTTAGCCTTCAGTAATGCATTCTCAAGATTGCAAATCATTATATGCATTCTTCTAATAAAATTTGCCACAAAGTTGATCAAAAGATTGGAATATTTCTGGTACAGAGACAAGCTGAGAGGGTTGGAATTGGATTTAAACATTTTTTCTCACTGGAAATAAGAAACAAGATGGATAAATTCACTGACAAAAAATTTTAAAAGTTAAAATGACATAATATTTTAATAAGATACTAGAGAAAAATTGCATCCAATATGGAGTTAAGGTGAGAAAAATGGATAAACCCATTGTAATGTATAGCATTTTCTCACATCACTCACTCATCAAGTTCCTTATAAAGCTAATTACTACGTAATTTATTGTAGACTGAATAGCAAGAAATCCCTGCTCTCCTCTGTAATATAGCAGATAATCCATTAAGGAGCACAGCAGGCTATGAGGCCAGCAGGAGCCTCTCTGAGAAATGATCTAATGTCCTCCAAAGACAGGCTAGACGTTCTGAGGTGTGTCCTCGTCCAATCACAAATTCCTGTTCCACTAATCTTCACCAAAACACACTTGTGATACTGCAGAGCTGTGAAAGAGTTCTGTGTCATTAGAGATGGACAATTTGTTCTCCTTTCCCTCGTGCTGGTGTTCATGATAACCACAGACCCAGAGCCAGGCTGCAGCACAGATGCAGAATCAAGGCAGTTCAGTTATTGAGCTGACAGATTAACCTGTCAGCCACATTCCTGTGTCATGCTGCAGCCTTTTCATCACAGCTGATGTTCAGGAGGTCTCTGTCTTCTTCCCAGCTACCATTCCCAGGAATTGTAGGAAAATAACTAATCTGAGAATCATGAGAGTTTTTTCCTTTTTTTTTCCTTTTTTGATGCTGGCTAAGAGATTTATCTAGTACACAAACATATACCCAGTCAGCATGGTCATATAAACTTACTTTCTCTAGGAAATCCATCTCAAAATAGAAATAAACATGAAGGCTAAATTGTTACAGTAAATGACAGAATAACCTTGATTCTCTGTCATTCAGGTTCGTGGTGATCCCGATGGAGGACAAGTGTACAGAAATTTTCCAACTACAGATTCACTCTGAAGGAAGGCAGAAAACTTTTCTTGATTCATGATTGTGTTATGTCTGCATGAGAACAACCCCCAATATTTTCACAGGTCCATTTTCTTTCCATCTCTTGTGCAGTGACTGTATAGGATAAATATTTAGGTGTAAAATTCTTGCTCCTTTTTTTTCATTTTAACTGTTGGAATTTGTAATAACCACTGCTTCTACTGGTGTGAGAGTCAGAGGCAAGAACTGTAACCTGGATAATAACAAATCATCTCTGTGGGCCACAGTTTTCACCTCTTCCCACCTCTGAATCCTGTGAGACAAAGAAGAAATTGCAAGGGAAAGTAAAGATTTTTACTAAGCAGGGTATTTTCTTTTTTTCAGAAAAAATGTTGAACATTTGGTAGCTTTTTTTTTTCAAAAGGGAGCATAGTTGGATTCATATATTTAGCTGAATTAAGTACATTGTACAAAAATTGCTTAAAAATAACAGAAGTTTGCTGATGCTGAAAGTTTTAAATAATTTTTCCTCTCACATATATGCTTTCTTAGCATATTATTAAATAATAAGTTCACCTAATTAGAACTTGCAATCAAAATTATGGTTAAATAGATATATTGTTAATAAATTGAGTTCTGTAAGTAAACCATGTGGACTTTTTTAGACACTCAAATCTAATAGTCTTCAAAGGGAGTGCTGCTGACCAATACAGTAAGGCATCATTCTTTAAAAAGAAAGTTTAAAACTGGTTGCTAAATTTGCAAAAGCTGCGCTATGAATATAACTGCCCTTCTCGTTTGTGAAATCTATTCTATCAGGGTGGTGAACTGTAAAAAGAATTAATGTATCTTAACATAGGTTAATTTGGAATATTACAATTATACATATGATAAAAGAGATCATTTTTATGCATACTTTACTCTGGTAGAAGACTCATCTGAAAAAATCTGCTCAGTCTGGGCAATGCACTTTTAAATAAAATTCAGGTAAATCAGAGAGAGTTTAGACAGCACAAGAATAACAGATAGAGGAGACACAACCCATGAGAAAATGCTGAAGAATCTGGCTGTTGTATATTATAAAAGAAAAACCTAAGATATCTTGCGATACATGAAACTGATGTTGATATTTTTTTCTCCTCACTCACCAAAGGCAGGACATGAGGAAGTTAGGTTTGGCATTAGGACACAAGGAGTTCTGTCATTGGACAGGATAAGGGTGGTGAAACACACAAACAAGTCAGAGGTCAGATATCTTTTGTGGGTGGATTTGGTCCTGAATGAATGAGAATATTTTTTGAGCCTTTTTAACCATCCTTGGCTCTGATTCTGTGAAGCAGAAGCAGTTAATTCTTACCATTAGTGACAAGATCCTGCTAAATTCTGTCAGATTCCTTTTCCCGACTTGCTTTTCCAAAGTCTCACACATAAAACTGGATCATGCTGATTAAACAATAATTGTCCTCATTAGATAATCAGCCTAGTGAGCCATTTGGAACTCAATCCTGCTATTGCTAGTGAATTTTTAACTATTCACCAAGAAAGTAAAAGTACAGAACAAAATGGAGGAAACCTGAGCATTGACACAGATATTAGCCTGTCTCATACAGGCACCAGTATAATTTTCTTCAAAGGGAAGTGCAAGAAATCTTGTAGGGAACTGGCATGAAGACTTGAATGGCTGAAAGCCATTCTTTCCTGATTTTCTCCTAATCCTTTACAACCAAAATGTGGACATTCTCAACATCTATGCAAATCCTTAACTTTTTTTACAAACCTGCTTAAGTCTTGGCATTATCAGCATTCAAAGCAACCAGTTTCAAAAGTTAATTTTGCACTGTTAGGGTATTTTTCTTACAGCTTTAAGCATTCCTGTTAGTGCTATTGAATCTCTATTTAGGTTTTAATTTGTTTGAATTGTATTTGTTTTGTTTTATGTTTTTTAATTTTGAAAACAAGCAAATATAAAATCAAATCATTCAGACTCCCTATAGATCCTTTTTTCCTCATCTTTACCCCAGACTGTATGAAATGAGCACCCTCCACATTTCCATTCTGTCTTTACACAAATTATATGTTCCTGTGGTGGGTCTACCAGCTAAACTCCCACCCAGCCACTCACTCACTCCCTCTGCTCAGCAGAACAGGGGCAGACACTGTGGACAAACAGGAGAAGGAAAGCTCATGAGTTAAGAATAAAGAGGGATTGTTTAACAATTACTGGAAAACCAGACTGGGGGAAAATTAACTTCATTTATTGACAATTGAAATAGATTCATTCCTTCACTCCCGACTGCTCTCTCCCCAGCTCAGACAGCACAGAGAGGATGAAGAAGAGATTACTGTCAGTTCATAGTGGTTTCTCTTTGCCACTTGCTCTGGCATGGGCTCTGTGCAGGCCTCAGTCCTGCAGGAAATCTGCTCCAGGACAGGTTTGCCATGGGCTGCAGGGAATATCTGCTCACCTCCTGGAGTGCTTTCTCCTCCTCCTCCTCTGATCTCAGTGATCTCTGTTATTTCTCACTTTTTCACTCTGTTCTCTTTTCTCTGTTGTTAGTTTTGGGGTTTTTTTGTTTCCCTTTTAAAACCTGTTTTCACTTACATCACTCAAACCTCCCTGACAGGCTCAGCTTTGACCTGCAGTAAGTTCCTCAGTGCTGGACAGCTGGACATTTAGGAAACAGATCTGTGAGAGGTCACCCCCGCAGCTGCTGCTCTTCCTCCACTAAAACTTTGCCCTCTACCTCTGTGAATATCATCAGTTTCTTTTTGGTGGGTTGCTGATTATAGACTATTCACTTTGAATGTAAATTGCTTGCCATCTCACTGCTTTTATGACAGCCACTTGAAACCTTATGCATAGGCAGATAGAGTTTAAAATTCTCCAGCATAATCAGGACAACCACATGTGGCTGGTAAATATTTCCTCAACCCAAAACAGAGCTGTCCACATACTGGAAAGGGTAAACAGGAAAATTTTCAGAGAATGCAGCAGGACTGCAATGGATGTTTCCAATGCTGTTCCGAGAAAATACTCTTCAGTAAGATAAGACATGAGAAAAGCCATAGCAAGAATGTCTAGGGTGAAAGAGAAAAATAGTCTGATAGTCCCTAAAAGATATTGGTGTAGGGGGGTAGAATACAAGAAAATAAAGATAGTGTAGAAAGTAATCTTATCCCTAAGGAGTTGCAGCTGGGCCAATTATCAAAGATTAGGAACAGGTCTGACTTTAACAGGCTGTAACCAATGAGAAGAAGAGTGCTATAAAAGAGTGGGTTGGCTGGGTGAGAAGGGAATTGAAGTCAGTTGGCTGCTTTGTGGAGAAGAGAGTCAGTGCTCTGAGGAGCTGCCCATGAGAAACACCAAGAAACTTTTGAGATAAGGAGACAACAGTATGGAACCCCTGCAATAAGATGATAACACGTAGGTACACAAAATCCCATATACAGCCATAGCTAGGAGAATTCTGGGAAAAACAGAATTCTGGAAGAGACAAATAGGCATGAAAATAAATAAAACAAATTGTGATACTGAATCTGCACACACACTCTTCTATACAGGCAGATAAGGAGCTTCCATAACAGGAAATTAGGCAACAGACCCTCCATGGAGATGATTCTTCCTAACTCCACGAAAAGTGCTCTAGAACAGTGTTCTGGAGAAAAAAAGTTTATAAACCATTTTTGAGCAGTGTCAACACAGCTATTGTTGACAGATCTAATCATATTTAATTTTTCCTTAAAATATTCTCAGGCAGCAGCTACTAGAATTTACTATTACCTTATGATTTCTGACAATCATAGTGTTTTTACTCCATGTATTAAGTTCCTTTTGAATGTCTTCAGCTATCTACAAAAATTCTTGGTAATTTAAAAAGGACTTAGTTATGTCATTCTTGAACAGTCACAAG
This sequence comes from Geospiza fortis, assembly GCF_000277835.1. Classification (NCBI taxonomy): domain Eukaryota; kingdom Metazoa; phylum Chordata; class Aves; order Passeriformes; family Thraupidae; genus Geospiza; species Geospiza fortis. The sequence goes on along the minus strand of NW_005054318.1, from coordinate 3,237,560 downwards.
ATAGCATTCTGTGGCTGATGCAACTCCAGTATTTATTTTTAAACTCAAGGTTCAAAATATGTGCCTTCAAATACAATAAAAAATATGTTCTATTTCCCTATCAAATCTAAAATCTTTTATTTCTTTTACTACGTTTATCTTAGTTCTTCTGACTAGAAGTATTATGAGACATGATGTTCATGAGGTAGCATTTCATTCCCTTTTTCACATTTCACTCAGCCTGAAAACAGCATTCAGAGTTTCAGCTTTGGGCAGAAGGCTGCATTCTTTTCACTGTTTCAGTCAATTAACAAAATTTACACAACAGAATCACTTTCCTGTAATAATAAACTCAGGAGCACCTTCAATTCCCATTTCATTTCCCAAATTTGCTGACTGCAGCTGCCCCCCGCCCCACCCATTCCCCTGCCCCAAGCTGTATTTTGGCTTCAACAGCTTGCATAGCAATATGCATTTTGAATTTCCAAACTAAAGGCAATTAGTTCTCTTTTCTTTACATATTGATTAAGCAACTTAAATCCCTTTATCACACCGATGCATGATCAGTTAGCAGAAGCCATTCTTGAGACAGTACAAGAACTCATCTTAAGGAGCCACCTGTAAAAGGAAGAAATCTAGTGATACATTAGCACTGAGGATTTTGTAATAAAAAAAATCTGTTGAAACATGAAACTGCATTGAAAACTGCATTTTGTGATATCAGGTTGGGAAGCAACCAAGAGCTCCTCAAAAGATGAAAGGGGAGAAGTAAGGTTGTCTTTACATAGCATAATACCCCTGCTGCTTACATTTGCAGAAGGTGAAATTTTGTTACATATCTTTTCTGGCAGGCACAGCTGCACAGAAGACAAGTCTATAAAAGATAAATACATAAGAGACTTTGATAAAACAGAAAACCCCAGCAAATATTTAGCTGCAGCAAAGGAGACATACAATCAGACCTCCTCCCAAGAAAAGGTCAGATACATGAAGATGAAGACATATGAATTGTTTCTGAGAAATTGTTTTTCTGAGAAAAATTTAATAAAACAATATAATTTCTTATAAAGCTGCATCGTTGTTATGGCATGAAAGTCGGAGAAAATACCTGAAGCAAATCTACTGTTGTCAAGGTTTTACCTCTTCCCATCACTTTTCAGAGCCTCTGTGACAACTATGATTAGCACTGAAAACCAGGAATCACATCACCTTCACATCCTCCATATGAGCAGGAGATTTTAGTCTTTACTATTGTTTTCAGAGTACTGTTTGTATGAACTGTATTTACATAAAAATTGGGAGTAGGCGTGTACTGGGAAGATCCATTTAGAATGATATCACTGTTATGAATCAGTTTTATTCCAAACCTGACTGTGATACAGAAGACAAATACAAATTACATTCTTTTTAAAATGAGCTTGCTCCAGAGCTGGCCTTCAGGAAAGTTGTGCCTCTGACACACAAGAAGAAATTACAGGGTTCCTATGCAGCACCTCCTAACAACCAGGGCAATCATAGTGGAAAACCATTTCTTCCTGAAATTTAGTCTCATCAGAAAGAAAGTCTGCAAAATTCTGAACATTTATCATCCTTTGACAGCATAATGAGTGAAGCTGTCATATTCATATTTCACAAACATTTGTTGCCAAGTCACAATGATAAAAGTTATTCCACTAGGGAATACCTCACATTTTGTGTGTTGAACTCAAGCCAACAAGCTAGAGCCAATTCTAACTATTTCTAGTTTTTTAGAAGTGAATTCTACTTCTGCAAGTGTTGTCAGATATGTGAGAAATGCAGGCTAAGTAAATAATTTCTTATTTTTATTAAGTGCTGTCCTGTTTCTGATTGTTAAACTGCTCTTCTATGCAATTTTCTTGTGTTAATCTGAAGGGACTCTGTTAATGGAAAGTTGACCAGAGCCAAGAACAGAAAGTTTAGGATGGGACTTTCTTTAAGAGAGGTGATGGGGTAAGAGTAACCCCTGATTATTTTAAACTTCTACCTTTACAAAGATTATCAAACACCACCAACAATTTCACTATGGGTAAATTTTGGCTACATTTCTTCTCTACTATTTGGTCAGGCATTAGATGTCATAACTTGCAAAAATGTTGTAAGGGTCAATATATGGGGTTGAACTAAAATTCCAAGATTTTAGTTAAAATATAGCCTTAGCTCACATTAAGAATATATTTATTTATGTATTTAGATTAACTTAATTCATTATAGTAATTTATTTAATAATTTTAATCAATCATAAAGATTAAAATGTTTTATTAAGAATTTAGAGAGTACTCTGCAAGAGAGAAAATTCTGCATTAGAAAACATAAACCATAGAAGATTGTATGTGATGTCCCAAGCTCACAAGTTAACAAGCGTTCTGGAGCATACCTGCCCTGCTCTGCTTTGCTGATGCAGAGGTACAGTACTTGTACTGTTGAATGGCATCTGAGGTGGCAAGTAGCACCAGCTGAATAATTCAGATGACAATCTGGGCAAATCGGAATGCCCACGGAGATTATCTGCTTTCACTGTGAGAAAAACATCTGATTTTGTATTCTAGATCTAAAAGGAAAAGATTAGGAAAATGTGGGAAATTGTGTGATGTTTCAGGATGTTGATTATTGATGAATGACAAAACTATCACTAATTTTATGAGAAAGACTTGATTAACTGTGGACACACAGTTTTCTTCCTCACTCCTATGCATTTTCCACATCTATGCCATACTGTTTGTTTCACAAAATGCTCGCAAGTTTTTGAAAAAATGCTCAGCCTTAGAAAAATATATTAGGCCGGAATTATGAATAAGAATGACACCTGGGTAAACATCCAAGTGAGGCTAATGTGATAAGCAGAGGAGTAGAGCTGCTCCTTGTATAAAGCTTTGTCTTCACTGAATCCCATTTTCTACAATTTTTGTTAGGCATTGAGGTTTACAAGACTTATCTGATGGGCATTGTCTCTTTTGACTTCATATCAGCTCACACAATTGTTATCAGTATTGGCATTGAAAAATGGGAAGAAATCTTTATTACTGATTTTTAGAAGAACAGACCTGAAAGAATTTGCCATGTTAATAATGAACCCTGATAATTTCATGCTCAGGATTTTCATCTGTTTCAGTTTCCTGTCTTCTTTAGCTTTCAGATGGAAACAAATTAACAAGAACAATCCTATGCTCTTTGTTTACTCACATTTTCTAATATTTTATGAGGAAATTTTCATACATAAAAATAGAAAGAGCAAGGTTTTAACCACAGCTAATCTGGCTCTGACTGAGTCAGAGTAGTTTTAAATGTTGGGTTTGTATTAATAATGCCTCATTTTCCTTGATCTACAGAAAACTCTATGCTTTACTAGGGAGTATTGCAGTTAAATGCACTGCCATGTAATTATCTTGACCTTAATTATATGCACTCTGTTATTCCTCACAAACCAATTGGTCTCCAAAACTGCTACTATTTTGATATTATTTTTTCTTAAAAATAGCTAATAAATATTCTATTGATATCTCTCCCCACACACTTTTGAACCTCTGACTGTTTTAGATAGTTTCTTTTGCGCTATAATAACGTCTCACAGAATTTTAGGAGAAATAAAGTCACTCCTCATAGCTGCACAAGGTACCGTATTTGATACTGTTCACAGCACTTATGCCAATCCTTTTCTTCCCCTTCCCTTCATGATGACCACTCCCTTCACTTCAGCTTTCTTAGAAATTGTTACACAAAGTGCTCTGCCAGTATTTGAAAATGTGTTTGTGTATATAGACAGAGAGTGGGTGAAAGAGATCACAGAAAAATATCTTAGTAAGCATTTCAGCCTTCTCCTTGGCATCTGTTATTTGCATTCTTTTCTTGGAAGGATAATATGTTCATCTAGTAGAATATGATTGATTAACAGAGCAGAAGGGATATTTTGTGTGTGTCTGTACTTGGAAATGCCATAGTGTCTATCTATTCTCCTGCTAGGTCCTTTTCTCACATGGCTTAATGCAAAATGTCAATCTTTGCAATGCCCAGCCATACTCCGCCTGGTTTCATCATCATTCTGGAATATTATCTTTATTTCATAGGATATTTATCTCATTTCAAATAGGATTGGTTATATAACCCAATGGAAAAATATGTACATAACATTTTGAAAAATACCTTTGTATAAAAGGTCTTAAAACATTTTGTTATCACGTTCATATTCACTGGAAAAGTGAAATGAAGCTGATTTGTTCATCAATAGAGTCAACATAGAACAAATAACAACAGTGAAGACTTCTTCAACTAAGCCATGAACATTGATCAGCCTCTGCCTAAAGAAGTGCTTTCTTCAGGTTTTCTGAAATCATTCTGAGTATTCTGGATCTATAAGAAATTTGCTATTAGTTGTTACTCAGTTTGACTGTTCTTGTATCATTTTTCCAGATTAACAGACTTGAAAATAAAGTATTAATATATATGGACTATGAGTGTGTTAATTCCCCTTCAAAAAAAATTCCCCATGATTCCCATGTGGATATGTGCTTACCCCCAATTTACCTCATTCCTTCATTTAATATGGTAGTATTAATATTTATTTCCTTTTACCATTATGTCAAATCTTGATAGGTAACTCCTGGTTTTAATATAGTTATGTCGAAACTAAAAATTAATAAATTATTATTAGTTATTGTATTAGCACTATGAGAGGTAGTGTGGGCCTACCTGCTATCCAGAGTCAAACATGTCCTTTCCAATAAAAAAAAAAAAAATCAATTGACGCAGGGCACCCCCCAGCCAGGAAATAATGCGCTCTGTCTCCATGATTCGGAAGGCTGAAAAATTGCTTTATTAATCTGTACTATATTATACTACATACTATACTAATACTATACTAAACTACTACTAACGAAAAACTTGTGACCCCTTACAGTCATGACACAGCTTTGACCTAACTGGGCAATCAGTCCAAACAACCATCAGCAAATCCAATTAACAAATCTCTTTGAGTAAACAATCTCCATAACACATTCCACATGTGCCAAACAACAGGCGTAGCAAGTAGAAAGAATTGTTTTTTCTTTTGTTTTCTCTTTTCTCTCAGAGCTTTCTCACTGCCTTCCCCAGGAAAAATCCTGGGAGAGAGAATTATGTCTCTCTCTGTTCCATGAATGTGAATAACACATTAGTACATTCACTTTAAAATCTTTCTGGTTTCACCAGAAGTAAATAAAAATCTTAAATATAACAATTTTCTAACTACTGTATTTTTTATTCATATCTCTGAGAAGTCATTTATGGTGGGCTTATTTCCCTAGAGAAATGATAGCAACTCAGAATAAAATCTTACATTCCAGCCGTCACTTCTTCAGTGTTTTAAACACTGATTGATGAAATCATGAGCTATTCATAGAGTTCACGCTATAGATTTAATTTATTTCACATGCACAGCTTGAAAATATAATTATTTACTGCAATTGTTAGGTAAATTGGTGGGGAATTCACCCAATGTAAGCCAAGATAATTGTCCAAATAAGCATTGGTGTTCCTGCTCAAGTCAGTGGAGAAAAAAGGGATACCAGAGGTTGAATCATCCCCTCTGTCTTTCTCACATACTTCATGAGTGGGATGAAATCCTCTCCAGTGTGCATATCACTCTTGCCTGGTCTGCTACATCTCTTGCTTACACAGTATGCCTTGTGTATCACTGAAACTGAGAGAAATGGTTTTAACTTTCACTCAACATGCCAGAAAAACAATATTTACATTGTTGAATATTTATGTGCTTTTGTTTTGAAACCTCAGCCCTTTCTCCCTCTGCAGTTTTGTTTTATTTGAAGAATAGGCACAGATGAAAATTAAAGCCAATGAATATGTCACATGAAACTCTGCTTGTATTTTGTGATATCTAGATTTTTTGTGTTCTGTCTCCACCAATTTTTGTTTTATCTTCCTGAATGCTCGTGGAAACCAAGCAGAAATGACAAGTATTATATGGATAAGAATTGCTATTAGGCCAAGCGACCATATTCCCAAAGTTCTTACAGCAACCCCCTGATAGTAGAGGCTGGGTCTGGTGCCTCATAATTTGGATCCCATTTGCAATTAATTTTTCCAATTGTTTAAAAATATCCAACCCTAAATATTGAGTTATTTCTGAATACAGTACAAAATAGTTTCAGTCTGACTAAAGCTTAATAGACTCAAAAAACAGAGAAGTGGAGAATTCCTAAATTTGCTTTCCTTTCCCTTTCTTTCTGATGCCAAGTAGGGTTTTTTCACGAGATGCCTGACTTCAAGGTGGATTCACCTTCCTGTTAGATTCAGGAGGTGGTGGTGGTGGTGGTGGCCCTTATCATGCAACTGTAACTAAGCAACAGCTCACATTCCTCCTGTCAATAATTTTTCAGGCTGATGTGCTACTGAGACTGAAAGGAAACGAAAGTATATGCACACATCTCTCAGAAAAAGTCAAATAATTTCAACTGGAAAAATACTATTAGCCATCCAATATCTTGTTAAGATTCCAAAAGATAATTGAGGACCTTTATTTTAATAAAAAAACAGTTAGATGGCCGCAAACTTTGATTGACAAGATCAACACAAAAAGCTTGAAACGCAAGCAAATTAAAAAAATATTTCTAACAAAAAAGTACAAAGCACTGTCACCAAGCTGTAACCCACAGACAGAATATGTCACAGGAAGGTGGCCTGCCGGCAAATCTGCACCCAGCCGCAGGTGGGTGATCACTCTAACTTGTGTTGCAGCCACAGATGTCTCTTTATAACTCAGTTAAGAACTTCTTTTGTGTTAGTAATCGTATATAAAACTGAAAAAAATAGAATTCTCTAGTGTTCAACTGATAAACCTCTAAGTTTTACTTTTGCTCTACTAATTAGCTGCGATTCGTACATCTTTCTCAGGTTACTCTGTTATTTGGCATCTCTATCAGTGACTTGGATTAGATTGGAAAAGCACTTTTTGGTAAAAGGTTGGAGATGACACAGAGGTCAATGCTGTAATTAATAATGAAGATGATGAATTACTGAAAAAGCAGAACTTTGGGGTCAACATTAAGATGTAATGCTTTATTTAATATATGCAAATAGATTGTTTAAATTAAATTTTTCATCTGCAAAACCATTCAATTTGAAGGATGAAAAACCAATCTGGAAAGAAAAATCTTAGAGAACAATTTAAAAGCCCAGGAAACTTGAATTTGCATATGATTGATTAGGTCAACACTTTTGACTGAGAGAGTGAGCACTCTATAAAGTATAAGGCATTTTCATTGGTGTGGGTACTACTGGAAAAAAATAAAAAAAGATTTTTCTCATTTTGTGAGCAGCAAAAATTAGAAATTTTGGAAGAGACCAACGGAGATGAGGTGCCAGTGACTGAGTTTGCATTGGCAAGCAGTAATATGCAAGCTGCAGAAATTAATCTGCAGAATAATGCAGCAAGTGCTGGGCACCAAACATCCACACCACCAATGGCTATCAGTTTTATCCAATGCTACCTCCAGTCTGGTCCTGTTTTTTTGCATGCTCATAAGCAACAGGGTCAAATCAAAAAGTCCTCTGAAGCATGAATCAACCAGATCTGGATCCATCTAGGGTCTAGTCTGTGCAATTAAAGGCTGTCTTATGAGGAGTAGCCAGGAGTATTAAGTGGGGATGACAGCTGATTTCCTTCAAAACAGCACTTTGTGTCAATTAAAACACATTTGATTCATCTATAGAAACAAAAGCACAAAATAGATTGATGCCTTTGTAAGCAGCCCTTGTGGACAAATAATTTGAAAGCAGGAGGTTCTAGTATATAATTCACCAAGGTAATTTGTCCAATGCCTGGAAATTAAAATTAGATATGCTCAATACAGAAACAACTACATAGGTATGAGATAGAAATCTGTCCATGTCATCTGTGAGTATAAAGGACATACACACAGCTGGAACAGCTTCTACAGTGGATTCTCTACCACTTAAAAATTTTAGCTGGGTCTTCTTAAAAAGTAATAATTTGGTCTTGTGACTGAATTCACATCTCCACAAATACAGAGGTGTACAGAAAACAATGACGAACAGGGAAGTCATCATCACCAAGGCTGTCGCAGGAGGTGACCAGTGGATGCAGTGCACATGGCCTCTGCTGCCATCTGTGTTGGAAAGTGTTTCCCCATGTCATATCTGATGTACACACATGTATGTGTGCTTTTGGGAATGCTAGGTCACCTTCACTGCTGGCTGGAGCATGGAGCCTCATGTTTACAGGCTGCCTGATTCAGCAGTCCCTAACAGTATAAGGGAGTTTAAAAAAATAATAATAAAAGAATAGAAAATTAATTTTTAAAAATGCAGTGTTGACTTTGACCCACATTTTAAGGATATATTAAGAGGGTGCTTGTATTAATATCTTCCCTCAGTTCAGACCTGATGCCACAGACTTCAGTAAAAAAACCACTAAGTACCAGCTGCTCAGAAATGAAGATGGGAATTAAGATAGATTGCTTAGAATTTCCAAAGGGATCTCAGTGTGATGTGAGCTGGTAATGTTTATGCAATCAAATATTGTAAAAAATTCCTATTAGTCCCTTATCCTCCCTTCCCTCCTCTCTTCTCTCTTGTCTTCCGTCTCTTGACCATAACCAAATAATGAATGTATAAAACCCTATAGTATGTTTTAAGAAGGATTACTTATTACCACAAACTCATAGCTTGCACTTCTCTATTTTTCCTATTGTGTTCAGAACAGACACTTATTATTTACAGGTAATTTACCCTAGTTTGTATGATAAAACTAGTTCGGACTACATTCCATTTCTTGAGAAGACCTCAAAACATTTTTTTTCTGTTTCCTTTTAAGCTCCCTATGAACATAATGTGGCATTTCACTAAAAATCAGTGAAAAATTTGTTAACATTTTTTAAAAATCCAGTGAAATATATAAGAAACTTGTGCATTTGTCAAAGGCAAAAAATAGATTTCAATACTCAGGATGTTCATCTTAAAAATTAACACACCATGACATTTTTTAAAAAAACATTTTTTAAGAAAGACATTAAGAAAAAACATTAGACATTAAGAAAAAAACCCCCAACAAACACAACAAAAATGAACAAACAACCAAGCCCAACCAAAACAAAGAAAAAGAGAAATAAACAGAGAAAACCAAGAACCTCAACACCTGATAAAACCAGACTTTTACTTCAAGTTTTATTATGGAGATTTATGTTCTAAAAATATATTGGGGGAGCAGGGGGGGCAGGGCTGGTTTATGTAGGTTCACAAATAATTTCTGACAAAAGTACTTTGGTGAAGTCATTCCAGCATTCTGTCACACCAACTAGTCATATCCCATAATGCTCAATGCATTTGCAGTAACAATGTATATATGACATAAATAATTTAACTTACTATTTTAATACTTTCCAGTTTTGTAGCTTATTTTCCAAATCCAAAAGTCTGTGACACCGCCTAACTTTGTTTCTACATACATCAACACGTAAGGAAAAAATAGGGAGTAACAGACAGGAGATAATCTGAAAACTAACACCGGGAAATAGAAATTCTATTCTATAAACAGAAAAAAGGAAAAAGGAAAGAAAAAAAGAGGAAATTAAAATTTCATCCAACATGTATCACCCAGTCCCAAAACCTCACCGAAGTACAGTAGAATTGCAAACCTAAGAGTCATTACATCTTTACACTGGCACAATTAACCATGAAAAATAATAGATTGGTTAAATCTGATTAGTTATGGTCATACCAGTTTGAAGGAATATTGGGAAATTCCCAGAAATCTACCCATCTTCTCCAGTTATCCTCTGATTTCTGTAGCCATTTTTGTGGCGCTTTTTCTATCTGAATAGAAAGTTGTTTTATGTTGGAATTTTACTGAATGTAATGTAGAGTGATGGCTTGTCAGGATTGCTGTTGGATGGTGGCACATCTCAGTTATTACTGCCATGAGGTTTGTTTTCACATTCTTTTGAGTACTTGGAATTTTCCTCAAGAGATAAAAAAGTGGGCCATTATCACAGCTTCTGTTATTGCATCTGGCACTATAACTAGTGAAGCATCTCCATCAAGTTTCATCCAAAAATAGCAGAAAAAAGAATTATATCCAGTGGCTGTAGATGACTTCTTTTTGTCCTATAGTTTAGGACAGAGAGCCTGAACTGGCAATCCAGTGCTGAGGCACTGCACATCACCTCTTGTCCTGCTCTGGGCACCTGCCCTCTGCATGCAACAGAGGAATGGTTGTGAAAACTGCCCAGAGGAGATCTCTTAAGAACAGCAACACCTTTTTCATGTGATCCTTCTCCTCGGTGGCCTTTCCCTGCCACACCCTGCACAAACACAAGAAGAATGTATGGACTTTGGCTCTGGGAAGGAAATCTGTCCCTTCTGCACACAATGTTTTCTGTACAGCAGTTGAATGCTGAACATGCGCTGCAAATCTGCTTCTTGAGGACCCCGGATGCATGAAGCTTGTTCTGGAGTTCTGTCTTCTACATACATTAATACTGCAGCATCTGTGAAAGTCATAGGAATACATTTCACTCCTTGAAAGCTGTCTTATTGCATATGCACAGTGAATCCACCATTTGGTAGGAAAAATATGGAACATACATCTATTTCATGATACAAACACAAGGCTTATGAAAGCAGACATTTCTGGTTGAAAGGAATAGTGTTCAAAATAATAGTTATATAATTAAAGCTTAATATTTTATTAGGAACCAGAAAATTTTCATTTTTATTGACTTTTTTTTTGTAATGGGTTTTTTTAAATCAATATATTCCAGAACACTGAAGATCATTCCATACTTTGACCAAAGTTGAAGCAGTCTGTGAGGACAAGTTCTGGGAAAGCTCTGACTATGATTCTGTGAAAGTAAGGTTTCCCCCTCAAAATGTATCCTGGATTGTTATAGTTGATGTCCAGAAATTCTTTTATTGGTTTGTTCACTGTATGTTGAATGTGGTTCTGCATTTGTTTTGGCTGAAGGTCTGCCAAGGTAAGAAGAAGCCCCCTTGTTCTGCCTGTTTCACTGAGCCATGCAGACCCCACAGAGGGAGGTGTGGATTGTATTTTCCAGGAAGAAAGCCTGGGGGATGAGACTGTGAGGGTGGTCCTGCAGTGCAGAGAGACAATTAGAGCAAACAGGGAATCTGGAGAATAAGACACTAGGAGATGCCAGAGATGAAAAGATAAAACTTAATCTGTGCAAAGAAGAATATGGAACTTTAATCCAGAAATAAAGAGGCAAACTTTGAGGGGACTTAAAGGGGGCAAGACTCAAGAGAAGAAGATACCATAGGGGATGCAGCTGTCTGGGAAGCATGAAATGCTCTTTAAGACCAGATGTATTCCCTCACCCAGAAAATCTGGGGATTTTTCTACTTAAAAAATTATCTTTTCTAATAAAACTTAGCTTTGCTCTTGGAAAATGTTTTTAGTGCTTTTGGTCTTTTAAGAAAGAGAGGCAAGCAGATTTCTCTCAATTCTCTTGGGTGTTATCATGGCCACAGAAAAGAAAGTTCAACACAATGGAAGAGCTCAGGCTGTAATTTAGCACAGTTCCATGAGCACAAGAGGTATTCACTTGACTTTCTATAAACCATTTGCCCACTTATGCTTCCCAAGAGGCATAGCATTACAGACATTATCCTGTGTGTTTGTGGCAGTGAAAAGTATAGCTGATCAGAAGTTAACTTTCCTGAGTAGAAACGTAACCTAGAAAAAGAGTTGGGCTAGTGTTTACTCATGTTTTGGATCAAGCAATTTTGAGCCCTTAAATAGAAGCTATTATTTTTAAAAAACCAAGGATACTGAAATTTTGTAAGCCAAATGACATGTTGGAAATAAAGGGATATAAGACTAGAACAATATCCTGAAAAATCCTGAAATCCCTTATTGGATGGAGAGAACTGAAATGGATTCAAACTAGACCTTTTTTTGGAGCCAAAGTGACAGGCATTAATACAGTGGCAGAAGCTTCTCAGATAAGCAACTCAATTATATCAGGATTATCATAAGCCAGTCTCATTAAAACTAAAAATGAACTCATGTCAGCATAAACCAGACAAAAATGTCACTAAAGATCTTCCCAATGACAGTTTAATTAATATGCCAGGAAGTAAAGTTAAGACCAAAAAAAAATTTGTGATCAATTTTATGGAGAGCTAATTGCAGCTGTTCACATGTAATCCTTTGAGTTTATAAGGCAAGTAGAACAGGTAGGATCTGTGACTTATTTACCAAGCAATGCATCCTTCATGAGTCAGCAGGCAGCTTTGACTCCAGGACAGTGAAGCACACTTGTTCAAACGGCCTTGAATAATTTCTTCAGAGGGCTGAGGAAGCTCTCTGAAAAAATTATGGGATATCTCAAAGCAATGCAGCTACTGTGCTAACAGGTCCATTTTTCCTGGGAAATGGCAAAAGGAGCTGTTTCCCACTCATTCATAGGGAATGTATTTTCCAGGCTACAGAGCTGTCCTCCCTGCTCCCTGTTTCAGTTGAGAGATGAACCTGGCCACTAAATCACCAAACTGAAACAGGTTTTTTATACAGGTGGAAAGGCACAAGATTAGAAACATGGAATGTACCATACTGTACGACTGAGCAAGTGTCTTCAAGTCAGGATTATAAAAAAAAATGAAAGGGAAAAACATAAATCTCAGTGAGGTCAATGGAATTATTTGTCCTTAAGTTCTGCAGGCCACTTGAAAAATCTCCCTGTGAATGTTCATGACCTAAATTTCTGAAGTTAAGTATTCAAGCTGAAGAAGGGAAGTTTTAGGGATTTTTTTTTTGAGCTTCAAACTCTTAGCTAGAAATGGTATCACTTAATTTAAATGGACAGAGAAATACCTCACCTTCCCTGGTCTAACTCAGGCAGAACAAGTGAAGCTTACCTGGGAGCAGTGGTTTGATTTACATATTGATCTCAAAAGAGTACTTGGGATTTATTTGATTGTTCTCCTGACAGGTTAAGTACAGAAGGATAAAATAAGTGGGGCAAACATCTTTTAAGGTGGGATTTGGTTAACACCAATGCCTGACAGTATTAAAACCTTACTAGATGACAGTATATTTTATCTGCACTAAGTTCTCTTTGGAAAGGAAAATGAAGGAGGATGATAAAGTGCTATCCCAGAACAACTCTACTGAATTAATAAAACTGGTAGCTATGTAACATATCACAGTAGTTGTTCATTTACCAGATAGAGGTAATGTTCCCAGAGAAGTGTGGTTGAGAATCATAACCAAACTCCTTACAGAGGTGTTAACTACTTCTTGAAAAACAATTTTATTGTGGGTGCCCCATAGACTACTGTCAGCATCAAAACCTCCTTGAATCAAGTACTCAGAGAAATCTGTATTCCCCAGGAAGACTCCAGATTAAGAGGGTTGAATGCAGGAAGGTGAGACCTTTACTTTCCCATTGTATTTTTTTTAATTTATTCACTACTGGTAGAGAGATGCAAGATAGGGGAGGAAGTTTCAAAGAGAAAAGAACCAGTGCATGAAAAAGAGGAATAACCAAGTGAAACACCTGAGACATCATGGAATCACAGACTCAGAGAATCATTTGGATTGGAAGGGATTTTAAAGGTCATCCAGCCCACCCCTCTGCATTATGCCAAAATTTTCTCCATCTAAAATCAAACGGGAGAGGCAGGGCACACCTAAACAATGAATTATCCATTGCTTTAAATATCTACAGAGTAAATTGCCCTAGGCCTATCACCTTAAAGCAACCAAATACTTGCATCTACATGAATTGTGGAGGGCTATAGAAAATGAAGGTTAGGCAAATTTTCTTAAATATTTAATTTTACTTTTTCTTGTTGGGAGTTGAACCTGGTTGTGCTTTATTTCCTGATTCATAAAGATTTATCTCTTCCTACTCTTTCTTTTCAGTAGTAAATTTGGATTCTTTTTTTTCTTCTCTGAACAGGGTCTCAGGACAGAGATTTTCACAGGCTAAATTTTTATTAGGAGAAATCCATATTTCTTCTTACAGTTTTATGCCATATTGCCTATTTATGAACAATTCTCACATCCTTTACTCTCAGTTTGGCCACTTATGAGTCAGTTTTTTTCTTTTTTTATATAACTCTACCCTCATTAATTAATTTGCAAAGTGACTCAGTAAGGAGTTGGTCAATGGTGTGATGGGTTTTTATTTTAGTATGATAATTTATTCTCATGTGAGTGGCTTTAACTTAGCCGTGGGAACTCTGTGCAGCTGACTCTCCTTTCTCTCCTTTGCAGCTGCAGCTCAATATTTCTCATGTTAGTGTGTACATCACTAACATGAGTGTGTTCAGCATGCCAGTGATTTGTCTTCTCCTGTTGTCAAGTTTCACAGATAAGGTTTAATTGACTTTCTATGGTTTGTAATGACCATGTCGTGGTTTGAGAGGAAGTAAGATTTCTGGGATATGCTGTGGTCAAGCCAATAGGTGTTCAGATTTTAATATTGGCACCTGGTGTGGCCACTGGGGACATGGATACACCTCTGAGAACACCGGGGTTAAAAGCAGAGCACTCCTGGGGGAAGCTCTCTTGGGTTCCGGTGGGGAAAGTGTTCGGATCTCTCCTCCGCCCAGCTGCTGGCTGGGCAGGGGAGGGGAAGCCATGTGGCTGGGTGAGGTAGGATGGAAGGGTGGAGACGTACCAGGTGGCATCGGGCAGCCTCCCCTCCCAGGAGACAGAGAGAGAGAGAGCGAGAGACAAAGAGAGAGAGAGGGAGAGAGAGCGAGAGCGAGAGCCTGTGCCATCGGAGAAGGAGGGAGTGCAGCGGGGGCACGGTGAGAAGTCGGGGGAGTCCTGGGCAGGCTGAGCCTGAGGTTTTAACCCCTTTCTTGAATAATTGAAACCTTACAAACGCTGATTCTCCTGGATCTGAATGAGAAGAGAGATAGAGATGAAATGGAGGAGGAAATGGGCACGTGTGATGAAGGTTTGTTCAAGTGAAAGATATTAGAAGTGTGGAGAAGAATCTTAGGTGGGAAGAAATAATGGAGTGACCTTAGCTGGACTTTTCTTGTATAGCCATGGAGAGAACCATGTTTCCTTGTGACATAGAGACTGCATCCAGGGGGAGGCAATGGCTCAGAGCCAAGAGGGTTCAGTGTTGGTATCCCTCGGCCCCAGGGGGTGAAATTTCGGGAGGAACAGGTGTCCCGAAGGAGAGACTGTGCTCTTTTTGGAACGGGACAAAGCATCCTTCAAAGGACAACCCTAGAAGCAGCTCTGGTCCGTGTGAAGTGGTGAGAGCACTGGACATGGAAGGAAGAGGTCACAATGGCAAATGATCTCTGGGCAGTGCCACGATGACATGGAAACACACGAGGTTTCAATGGTGTTTCCAGGGGAAGCCTATGGCACAAGAAGGACTCCTCTCCTCTGGATGAATTGGGAATTGATTATCTAAAGGGTGATGATGGGCCGAGAGTTTGCGATCTGAGGGATGGATGTATTGGAAATTTAGTGGGAGGAGGAGGAAATGTTTTTGGAAGGTTTTCATTCTTCCTGTGTGTCTCTTTTTATATGTAGTTGTAGTTTAGTTACTAAAGTTTTCTTTATTTCTAAGTGGGGGCCTGCTTTCCTTATTCCTGGTCACATCTCACAGCAGACACCAGGGGGAGTGTATTTTTGTGGGGGCACTGGCATTGCGCCAGCGTCAAACCATGACACACATTCAACATGCCCAGGGTCCAGCTGCAGAAAGGCAATTAAGAACAAAATGGTAGAGTTTGCCATGGACCACAGAAATTCCATCTGGTTTCCACTAAATATTTAGTTTGGAAAAAAATTGCTGAACAGTTTTGTAGCTGCTGTTATTAGGCTATAGCATATTGCGTTTCTTTTCACATGGGAAGAATTAGTTTTTCTCATAGATGTATACCACATAATAATTCTTTGATGGCTGGCTGCTCTCAGTGTTTAGCATGTCCTAATATGAAACTTCTAGTTGCAATAAATTATTGGTCTGGAATACCACATGGGAAAATGTAGAAATTATGGATTTTCTAGCATAAGCAATAATATTAATATTGGCCTGAAAATATAACTAAGTGCTGAAAAGTTATGACAGTTTTCCTTGCCTTTCATAATGTCATAGAGATTAAAGGACTGATCCACTTCATTTAAAAGTATTTCAAGGTTAATGCTATTGAAATCACCTCTTAATGAATAAAACACTTGTGACTAAAGAGATCATATTAGTAAATAAATAAAACCTTTCAGAAAAACCATCAGTGTAGTGCCAAAATTACCATTGTTGCTTTGTTAGTATTTCTGAGATATTCAATTAAAGATTTTGCAAATCTGGTGTGCTCGCTACAGTTGGATGAAGACAAGGTGGTCTGATAGCCCTTTTAGGAAAACAATCTTAAGGAACTCATGCTCACTTTTGTGTTACAAAAATATATAAAATGTGTCACAAAGTTTAAGCTTTGACCATCTCCTCTTCTTTTTTTTCACAGAATTATTTTATGCATTTATGTCTGTATGCATCACAAAGTCATTGAGGGGTCATCATCATATCATCACACGCTAGAAAGGCTTTCTCTTTCACAGTGTATTATTTTATGGATAACTGATACAGATTTCTAAGTTTGCTTGTATTTTAAAAGAGCAACATTCTTTCATAAGAAAACAAATAATTATAAAATAATTGCTAAAGCAACCATATGACACATCCTCTTCTGCTTCTCTTCAGTTTTTTCCCATCCAAAAGATTCATTTTCTAAAGCACAATCTTCTGACCTTTAGGAAATTAAATTAAAATGAGGAATTTCCCTCCTTCCTTCTTGAAGGATGAAAAATGTGCCTATAATATGAAGTAAAATAGATTAAAATCCTCCTTAATAAGTTATCAAAACCTCCAGAATGCTTCTGACAAAATTTCCTAAATGCCTCTTCCATCACTTGGGATTCTGTTCAGTTAAGGAATAATAATAATAAAAAAATTAAAATAGCTTTCTTAATGGATTGCAGATCAAATCCATCATTAATACATACATCAACTTTTTTTATCTTCACCACAGACTGGTCTTTCTGACAAAATTTGGTGATATAAAAAATTTTTATAATGCCACAAAAATAAATCAAATGGCATTTTAAAAACTGCTTTCTCTGGTTCCTGTGATCTGTGTCCTGTCATTGCCATAAGCAGTGTTGTGGCTTCCCTTCAGGCTGGTTCTCCAGAGCACAGCTGCCCTCCACCACTAAAACATTCACAGCCCTCATGAAACTTGTTCATGTTTCATGTCCTTGCTTTACACGTTAAGACTGGATAAAAACAAGCTAATTAATGGGCTTGATTATCCTTGCATGGATCCCATTTACAATGAGATTTCAAAATATATTTCAAAATCTGTTTTTCAAAGACATTAGTACAGACAATTTTGTCACTGCAACTTTTGGCCAATACTCATGTGGGCTGCTTGTGGTGAGAGATAAAAGAATATATCTAATTAACAAAAGAGGGGTCTTCCATCTCCTCCAAGGAAATGTAATGGGAGAAAAAATAAAAAATAGAAAAAGAAGGTAGTATTAGTGGAAAATAGAGTTCACATGCTAAAATCTGTGTCCACTCTTTGACCAGCAGAAAGATGACCAGATTTTGAAGTAAGCCAGCTCATGCCACATTCTATCATTAAAGTGCCTGCAAAAATTAGGAATCGAGACAGAAATATGCTGCTGTACGCAAGAATGAAATCCCTTTTCTTTTCTACTGTTGAATGATACCTAAAACCCATAGCCAAGATTTTTTTTACCAGCATTAAATGAGATGGGTGTGTGCTTTGAAACCAACAGGATATGGAAACAGCCTTGATCGTGTGGCTTCACTGCCACTCGACTTCTTTTTACTCCCAAAAAGCTGTGATGTGCAGAGAGATTACCTACAGACATGTCTGTAAGTCATAACCCTTCATCTACACAGAGGGCTTCCTTAAAAGGATCAAACGAAACAAACCAAAACTGTGCTGCTGCCTAGGGAATTAACTAATGTGAAGTGTGTGAAACTGGCTCTGCTCAAAATGAAATGATACAAGAAGCAGAGAGCCTGAAGTATCACTCAAGAGTCACCTCGTGCCTCCTGGAAGGCAGCTTGAACATATGCCAATATTCTGAGTGGGATGAAAACAGTTCATTCACATCCACCCTAAAAATACCACGCAGCATATTGCTGAGGAAGTACTAGGAGAAGAGCAGGCAGAAGCAACATTCTAACCCTGCACTGGGAGCTGGTGAGAAGCTGGGAACTGAGAGGTGGTGATGAAAGTGGTGGTGTCACCTTCATCTGCTCCTGAGTAGATGAGCTTGGTGTGGGTCCTTGTCCTGCACTGCTGCCACCTCCCCTTTCCACAGAGGTGAGTGTTCTGCAACTACTGGTGACCAAGTGACACACACCCTCAGGGACACACTCAGAGAGGGGCAGATGGATGACATTTGTTCTGTGTGTCCTTACAAGACAAAGATCATAGCAACACTATAACCTTGGCAACACGGTGACATTAACCTTAGCTTAAAAAAAGGCATGTAAATCTCTTAAGCACAGTATTGAGAAAGAAGAATTTTTTTTTCCCCAGTGGTTTTGCCACAGGTGTTGTTAGCTATGTTTTATACAAGTGTGTTTCATAAACAGGAAAACACTGGGTCCAGGAAAAGACTTTTGGAGGATTTTTATTCCTTTTGTCCTCAAATAAAATCTATGATTTCACAGGTAACAATGCTGAACTATGGCTTGCACTATCCCACTCCTTAATGCTATCTTATATCTAATTTATATATGCCATTAATATGAAAGTATTAATATAATTTTGAATATTACCACTCTACCTCCTTTGCTTAAATCTAGATCCAGAATCTCACAAAAAACCAATCATTTTTCTAAAACAAATGGTCTTACATCCATCCTACAAAGAGTGGGAGAGGAATTAATGGAGCTAGTTGGGACTGTATGTGTACCCCTTCTGAAGCATGTATTTTACTGAGATAATTTGACACTTCTCTAGGTTGTAGGGCTTCTGAAGATGCTCCTGGTTTCCTATCTACAGCTTTCTCTGAAGAAAACTTTGGACTTTATATTCAGGTGACAGCCTCCAAGTGTAACCCATGTATTTGTTAGATCCAGTTTTCAGGAATATGACGAGGTTGTGATGCCCAGGAGTGCAGGTGACGGTGCAGCCATTTCCACAGGGTGAAAAGAAATGTGTCACACAAAAAGGGACAGCATCCACAGATCAGATTAACTTCAAGCACCTTCAGGGAGGCTGAGGTATTTGATTTAGATGCATTTCTGTTATTTTCTTATAAAAACTGGAAAAAAGTACTGAACACCCCCAGCTGTCTTTACCTTTCCTCTTGCTCTCTTCCAAGACCTGATGTTGTGCGTGGCCCATTTGAAGTGAAAACATAGGACAACTCGTTTGCTTTGACCAGCTGGGAGGAGTTGCTCTGGTTTCCTTTGATCCTCAACTTGCCATGAGGCTTGTGAACCGAGGACTCTGCCACCAGCTCCTTAAAATTATTCTCTGTCCCACAATTATTGAGCATTCTCAAAATGCTTTTATTTGACTCTTTCATTCCTTTCTATTACTAAAAATTACTGTAGATGCTTTCATATCTGTTGTGGATTGTTTCTTTCGGCTCTCTGTTCCATCCCCACACTTTTTATATGGATAAAACAGCTACCACGAGACAGATATGTTAAGCAGAGGTTTTTTTATTAGAAAAATGAATTTGAGTTCTTGAGCTGTGTTGCTTTTGCAGCTCTGATAAGGAAAACCACCTGCAGTGTGGTGACAATATGGGAAAAGCTTCATCATCTGCTATTTCTCACTCCTTTGCTGCATTTAAATTATGTAAGAGTCTGCTTCCACCTCAGTATACTGCACCCTGCTTAGCAGCCTGCATGACTCTGCAGTTAATTTTTGCAGCTACTGTAATTCCCTCTTAAAATTTTTGGCAGCTCACCCTGCTGAAAAAGGTATATTTGGAAATTGCCTTTCCTGCAGTTTCACAATATCTGTGATTATCCAATTTAAGCCTGAGGATCATACTCAAATTGAATTTCCATACCTGACTACTAGCTCCTGTCTGTGCTTCCATTTCTTGTGGGTTCTTCATGAAGCAGCAAATTTTGGATACAAAATTCTGCAAAGACTGAGGAATAGCTAAACTCAAATCAGCACAAATGCTGAGTGAAAACTGAACACAAACATTCACACCAGGTCTCATAAGGTAAAAATTTCTCATACAGCTAAGTCTCTTCTTCAGAAGAAATTTGAATCTTGGAGTCAAATTTTCTAGATAAATTTTTGGTAAATAATGTCAGGATAAGCTTTATCAAATCAGAATTTGTGACACATGGTGTGTGCAGAAGCACATGCTACTTTCCTCATTCAGAAGACAAAGAAACTCTCCAAAATAACCCGAATGAAATCAAAAAAAGAGTTTCCCAAAGTTCAACATTAAAAAGAATTTCAGAATATGTGTACTGCACATCCTCCTTTTGGGGTGGCTGCCACAAGGTATTGATAAATATTCTGACATTTACAGTTAGATACTCAACACACTTAATTTTCAGGAAAAAGTTTTGAATATTGAAGATTTTTGCAGTATGGGAAGACAATAAGGCAGCTGCCCTTGTGCTACTCCAAACTGGTTTGTCCTTTCCTAAAAGAGCGCTGGTTTTGCTATTCTAAGTTTCCAACAGCATGTTATATTTACTGTCCTGGTAGTTGAGACAACTTCACAAGAGCAGACTGGTAATTTTTTGTCTTGTTTTTTAATTTACAAAGACTTTCCCAGTCCTGCTGAAATGCAGCAAAATACTTTCATTGCTTTAGGATCATAAGGACTAATTATTATTGTCTTCTCTGGAACTACCCAGCTCATGGTTCAAGACTAAAGTTAGTTGTGACAATTTCTCCTTGATCTGAGATCATGATGAGGTATAAGAAAAAGAGATCCTAAAAGAATAACCAGCTTCTTTATTTTTTAACCCAAATCTTGCCTGAGATTCCATGTTCAAGCAGAAGGAAAGGAACCATTTCTGGCAAATTCTTGCACCAGCTGTGAAGAGGAAAGAATTTACAATTAAGAATCATATAATCTTATCTTGGAGGCTGCTGGGCACATCTTGCAATGTGCTAAGTACCTTCAGTTCCCATAGAAACTAACTGGGATCAAAGGACACCCAGCACCTCGCTGGCACAGGCTGCTGGCTGCCGACCAGGCTGGATGTTAATGTGCAGGTGTGCTACACCACAAACTGCTTCCAGAAGAGCTGGAAGTTTTCCATTATATAGACAAGACTGAGGACTTTTCAAGGACACAGTGGTTTAAAACTTTTGAAATCTGTAGGGCTGAAATAGACTCAGATGCATGTTCAGCTCACAATAAAATGATAAAGGAGCATTGCTGTTAGCATGGATACCTTTGCTGCACCAATTAAAAGGAGCTCTCTCTTTTTGGAGAGGGTTGGTTTGTTGGGGTTTTTTTTTGCAGCAGCAGTGTTTTACATACTGGCCACAAAGAACACTGCACCAATCTGCAGAGCTTTCAGAATCACAGGAATATTTTAGCACTATGAAGCCAGCAACAATAGTAGGGGGGTACAGACTTCATTCAATCTTCTCTTGCATGATTTCCCATACCACACTGTTACAGGATAAAAAATACAGAGTACAAAATCAAACAGAAAAACATCCCCAACCTCTAATCCCCATGTAGGAAGTATATCACAAATTATTCTAGCAGTTTTGCCATACAAGGCTGAAGTACAGAGGTGCCAACAGAGAGTGGCTCACAGACCCCAGCTATCCCTCACATATTTATGCACACAGATGCACCCATTCTTGCTGTACTACTTTACTTGTTCTTTATTTGCTGTGGTGTAAGTCATCCAATCCATATTCATGCCCTCTAGTGAGTTTTTTGAATGTGATTTTTGAGGATGTTAAACACCAGTAACTCCCATTCCAGTAGACCTGTGGGAAGTTTACAGCCCTGTCTGTGAGATTTTTCTGATAATATCTAGGCAGCCACAGTGTGGAGGATCACAGCTGAATAAATCACTATATAAATGAGGAGAAATAAGCTTTAGAATGGGAAATTCATTCTACTGTGAAACTGATATTAAAGCCAGTGAGGAAAATTGTACAATAGAATAAAACCAAACCAAACAATAATAGAACCAAACAGCCCCCCAAAAAACAACAACAACAACAAAACAATCCAAAAGCCAAGGTAAAAAACCCCAAAACCCCACCAAAACACCTCCTCATCTCCATTTCCTCTCACTGAATTCAAAAGGTATCCAAGTGGCCAACAAAGCTGTAGGTGAGTATCTACTGTTTTTCTGAGACTGCATGAACCTTCACAGATGTCTGATGCAGGGTATCCAAAGCCAGTTGACACTTCATAGCATACACAGCCTTGTCTGTTACTGGTGGGACACATTTTGGTGACCTGTGTTCCTCAGCAGCAGCTGCTGCCTCCTGTGAGAGCTGCGGGATTCCCTGGGGATCACAGCTCCTGCATCCCATAGAGCCGCTGCCTCAGCAGCTGCTGCTCGAGTGCAGGAAGGTGTTTGTTCTTTACAGGCACTCTGCCCTGCAGCAAAAGAAGGGAGCTGCTCTGTCCTAGGGGATATTTTACTCCATTTCCTCCTGTATGAGGTAACAGGACCCAAACCTCACTCAGTTCTGCAAATGGGAGGGAGATGCTCTTCTGCACAGGGCAGCTTGTCTCTTTGTGAGGCAGGGGCTTCCTGTTCTCACATACTTCTTGACCTATTTCCCCTGCTTTGAGTGCTGTTTGACTGCCTTGACAGACCTTACATTGTTAGCAGGAGCAGTCTGATTTTACATATAATACAGTCATGGAATAATTTAGGTTGAAAAGAACCCTCAGAGGTTACCTGTTCCAAGCCACTGCTTGAAGCAGAGATAACTGGATCAGTCTTCTCAGGCCTGTATTTCACTGGGTGTTGAACATTTCCCAGGGTGGTTCTTTCTACACACTCTCTTGGGGTCCACAATTTGACCCCTTTCATGGTAAAAATATTTTTCCTTTAGTCTAACCAGAAAATAATGTGTCTTTGTGTCCTCCCAGCACGTGGCTGCAGAGAGCACCAAGGTCTCTCCTGAGCCTTGCCTTCTCCAGGGAGAACTGACCCAGTTCTTCAGCCTCTCCCTGCACAGTGTGTGCTCTGTGCCTCTCCCTGGTCAGCATGGTGGCCTCCACTGCACTCATTGCAGCATATCAATATCTTTGTGCTGGACAGCCTAAACCTAAATTCAGCACTCCAAGTAGAGAGGAGAAAGCTGACCTTCCTGGACCTGCTGGCTGTGGGATTTCTTATTTTAGTGCATGATTGAAAGCCAAGTCACTCTTTTCTTTACCAAAATAGTGTCCTTTATAGCTTCAAGACAATGATAAAGCAGAGGTAGTTTTCACTTCCAGCACTCATGTTGTTTTCAGCTTCAGTACCAGAGATTTCACACCTTGGTGGTAATCACAACATCACGGAATATGCTGAGTTTGAAGAAACCCAGAAAGATCATTGAATCCAACTCCTGGCCCTGCACAACACCACGCCCAAGAGTCATGCCATGTGCTCAACATTAGATTTTTCCAATTCTTTCCTCTGCCTATGCTGTCACACATCCAACTCTCACAGATCTATCTTTCCTTCATTCCTTTTGTCTTATCCCCTTGCTTCTTGAGTATCCCTAAATTGTTAGTTACCTGAAACATGCAGCATCCCACCCTCAAAAAGAAAAAATACAGTGGAATAGCTGTATTGTAAATCAAGGTTTTATGAGATTTTCTCATTTTCTTATGTTTGGTTTCATGACTAAAATTCAATTTTAAAAATGTTTCTGTATTTTCATTTGTTCTAAACTTGAGGACAGATTTCAACTTCTTCCTGAAAAAACTTTAAGCAAATTGCCTTTGTAATCATCGATGCCCTAACCCTCTGACAGCCTTTTGTTAAACATCTTTTTCAATCTTATTGACTGTCATCTCAGCCATCAAATAAGGACACACTTTATAAGTATGCATTTCATTTTTAAAAACACCTAGAAACCTATGAGAGTTTAGCAATATAGGCATGATGACATTTGTGATTTGGTCCCAGGAACAAAGAATGGTCTTCCGTGTCACCTAATGAAGCAGGACAGAAGCAGCAGTGAGTCCCCAAAGAGAAGGAAGTGCATTATAATCCAAGTGGCAAAAAGAATAACTTTTCTAGGACTTTTCCCTGCCTCAAAATAGCCAACCAATCAATCACACAGAAGACATATTAGTTTTACATAAACTGTGAAGAAATTGTTTTATTTATAGGGCAGCTTACTCTGAATGTGTTTCCACTAATTCTACAATCAGCCTTTGTATTTGTCCTCCACTCTCTAATAAGAAAAATCCTCCAAATCTGCTGTTTCACCTGCTGGTGCTGTTTGTCTTTTCCCCTAAATGAGGAAGTTTCCAGGACTGTTTTGAGAGCTCTCCTCCCCTTTCCTTTCCATTTCAGATGATTTCAATGATGAGACAAAGGGTCTTTTCTGAGTTCATTATTCCCAACTGAGAGTCGAATTTGCCTGACAGAACTTGTGCTTTTAGAGTAATTATTATAATTTTGGGTCACATTTCATAATCAGCTATTTAAACAATTTTCAGTTTCACTACCACCTTTGAATTTTTACTTGTTATTGTAGAACCATGGAATAAATTGGGTTGGAAGTCATGTTTAAAGGTCACCAACCAACTCTGCAATGAGCAGGGACATCTCCAACTAGATCAGATTACTCAGAGCCCAAGAGGCTCAGAATGTTCTCAGAAATGGAGAATCTACCACCTTTCTGGGCTGTTTCAATCTTTCACCACCCTCACTGTACAAAATTTCTTCCTTCTGTCTCACCTGAATCTAATCTCTCTTAGTTTAAAACCATTACCCCTTGTCCTGTGGTCAAAAATTTGATTTATGTACATTGTTTCATAGTTCAAAAAGAAATTTATGAGAAAGTAGCTGGTAGGAGACAAAGAAAAATCTTATCAAAAGCAAAATGCAGCAGTCCTTATCTAGTAACATGGTCTGTTTGGTCTGTTCTGAAGATTGACACATATATGAAATATATGCAGAAATTTACATGAGTTACATTTCCTTACAGAAAAAAAAAAAAGAAAGTAAAAAAAACCAAAGAGGGGAGTGGAATGTAATTCCTAGTGCTAGCAACAGAGTGCAACTGTAAAATTCAGCTGGAGGTCATTCACCCAGGAATTGATAGACCAGTTCAATACCCACGCAACAGACAAAATTCAGTACAAGAAAGAGGTGAAAGAAAGGTCACAGTGAGCACTTGCAGAATAACCTGTCCAAAGGCAAATTTCCTTTTATTCAGTACCATTGATTAAATCTGCAAAGCACAAATGTTTTTACTCCTTTGTAAGATGTGCTTTTCTATTTTAATTGTGCATGGCGTCATTGCCAGTCTAAATGTAATAGCCATTCTGTTAGGCTGTTACCTCTGTAGTACTCTGCAGCAGCATTTATATTATTACTTCTGTGGGTTCTTCTTTTTTTTGTTGGTTTGTTTGGTTTGGTTTTGGATTTTTTTTTTTTTTTGAGAAATGACAAAAAAGATATACTGAATAAATTTTGTTTATTGTATGCTTTGTTTAGTGCAGTATTATCATGTCTGCTATCACTAATTTTAAAGGGAAGGCTAAAAATCATTGCTGACCATCTCCAAAATTTTCCTTTTTATTTTTATCTGGAAGTGAATTCTTCTTATCTGTATGTGAACTCTTTCATCATTTTCTTGAGAAGCAGCTATATTTACTTTGAGCTCTTCTGTCCTGTGAAGTAATTCACAGCTACTGGAGAGTAGTCATGGAATATCAATTTTCAAGTGTGATTACTTAAAAGGTAAAATTTGACAGTTTCATAGGTACCAATCTGACCTCCACAGCTGCTTTGCAGAGAAGTTGACCTACATGTGAAGCCAGATTTAAAAACAAAAACTTCTATTGAGATTGCAAACTAAGAATTTATCCTCTGGAATGGGCAGCTGCCAAGTTTAACTCTTTACTGCAGCTGCTGTTAGAGCTAGAACAGGAAGAGAAAAGGACACTAAAACACAGCCTGCCAAATTAATGAGAGATGGCAATAGCACAAATGGAGAAAAATATATCTGAGCTCTGGGTAAAACCCAAGAATAACCAGTGCTTTAACCTACACAGCACACTGTACAAATGGAAAAAGTGCAAATGTTAATGGAATATGTGATGAAGCATTTAATGAAGATGTCAATCCTTTTTAAAGGTGAAATGTCTACCCCTTGCTTATTTACACATCCTTATTTATTTATTTTTTTAAATTTGCATTTCTTTTCATAGTGTCAGTATTGTTTTATCTCTCCAAAACATACTGCGTAGTAAAAATAAGACAGATGGATGTAAACATTAAATGACAACACAAAAAACATTATGAAACCATTATTTTTCTCTTTTTTATGGCTTAGCTTCCTTTGTATTTTCCATTTAGTTTATACACAATGGAACATTTTTAACACTTTAAAGATTTTATTGTTTACATAAAAGATCAAATGAAATACTCCTCATGAGAGGAATGAAAATTAATGAAAATTCTCGACTGAGGATTCTTATTTCATT
The DNA here is from genome assembly GCF_000277835.1 of Geospiza fortis. NCBI lineage: Eukaryota > Metazoa > Chordata > Aves > Passeriformes > Thraupidae > Geospiza > Geospiza fortis. The sequence continues at coordinate 3,210,886 of NW_005054318.1, read as the reverse complement.
GGAAGCATCAACTCAACATTTGCATCCATCACATGCTGGTCTTAAGGTCTTCTGAATCAAAGCAAGCTAATGGGGAACGTCAAGATTAGGGGCAGCCTGGACTGCAGGGATCGTGTACTGATGGAGTTGGCAGTTCTGAGGGATATGGCTCAGATAAGGTGTAAAGTTTGGCCCCTGGACATGTGGAAAACAAATTTCCAGCTCTTCAAAGGTCCCCTTGGAAACTGTCCTTGGGGACAAGCAAGTGGAACTGAGCTGGTAGACCTTTCAGGAAACCTTCCGTAGAGCTGGGCTAGCAATTCCCAGGAGAAAGAATTTGGGCAAGGAAAGCAAGAGACCATCAGGCTGAGTAGGAGACTGTTGGTCAAATGAAAAGGAAAGAAACAAATGCACAGGCAGTGGAAACAAGGACAGGTGACCTGGGAAGAGCACAGAGATGACATTCTGTTTTGTATTAATTGGGTGAGGAAGGCCAAGGCAAATCTGGAACTGAACCCTGCAATGGACACAAAGAATAACAAAAAGGGATTCTTCAGATATGTTAACCATGAAAGGAAGATCAAAGAAGGTGTACTTCCCCTTCCCAATAAATAATGCTGGAAAACTGACAATGGCAGCTGAGGGGAAGGGTGAGGCACCCAACAACTCTTTTGCCTCAGTCTTCAGAGGTGGCTTCTCTTCCCACAGCTCTTGAGTGGATGGACAGAAGGATGGGGACTGGGGGAGCCAAGTCCCTCCCACTGTAAATAAAGATCAGGTTCATGATCACCTGAGGAACCTGAATGTTCTTAAGTCTATGGAAGCAAATGAGATTCATCCTAAAATCCTGAGAGAATTGGCTGACGTAGATGCCAAGACACTCTTCATTATATTTGAAAAGTCATGGCAGTCAGGTGAAGTCAGGTAACTGGAAAATGGGAATCAACGTATCCATCTTTTAAAAAGGTAGAAAAGAAGACCCTAGGACATTCCAACATGTCATCCTCACCTCTCTGCCTGGGAAGATCATGGAACAGCCTCTCTGAGAAACTCTGCTAAGGCACATGGAGTACAGGGAGGTGATTCAAGACATCCAGCATGGCTACAGCAAGGTCAAGTCCATCCTGACCAACCCAGTGGGCTTCTATGATGAAGTAAGTACCTGACTGGACGAGGGAAGGGTTACAGGGGTCATTTATGTGTCTCCGTGCTGATGGACAACGGTGCCAAGCAGTGTCCCCCAGGGGTCTGTACTGGGACCAGTGTTGCAGTGACTGAAGGATGCTAGCTATGCAAGGGACTATGCTATGCAAGCCCAGACAGTTTATTACAATAATCACCAGTATTTATAGTTCTCTAACGTCCATACAAAATGTTCCACTCGGACCCCTTTGCCTCTGTTCCCTTAGCAACATAATCTTTTCAGTTATCAGGCCCTTGTTACATTCCTTTGTGCCAGCAATGTCCTTGTTACGCCTTCTCTCTCCAGAGCGGTCAGAGTGACCAGACATGATGTCTTCACTCTTGTTCTTGCCTTGAGTTTATCTCTCCCACGGCTTCCATTGTACCAGGGCCAAGAGGTTGGCAGTGCTACCCAGCCCAGCTTCATATGTTCCCCACAGTGGTACTTAATATCTTCCTTAATTACATAGACAAAGGCATCTAGGGTATGCTCTGCAATTTTGCAGATGACACCAAGCTGAGGGGTGGGTGCCAGGATGCCATCCACAGGGACATTAAAAGCTCTCATGGTCCCATGAGAATCTCATAAAGTTTAACAACATCAAATGCCAAGGGCTACGCTGGGGTCAGGGCAAACCCAGGTATCAATCCAGGCTGGGGAATGAACAAACAGATCAGAGGAGCCTAGGTGAGAAGGATTTGGGGGTGCTGTGGGTGAGGGGCTGGACATGACCCAGCCATGTGTCCTTGCAGCCCAGAATGACAAATGTGTCCTGGGCTGCATCCAAAGCAGTGTGGGCAGCAGGAGAGGGAGAGGATTCTGCCCCTCTGCTCTGCCCTGGTGAGACCCCACCTGCAGCGCTGCATCCAGCCCTGGGGTCCCCAGCATGGGAAGGACATACAGGACAACAGGTCCATACCTGTTGGAGTGAGTCCAGATGAAGGCCACACGTGATTAGAAGGACAGAGCACCTTCACTATGAGGAAAGGCTGAGAAAATTGGGATTCTCAGCCTGGGGAAGAGAATGACCTTAATACAGCCTTCCAAGGAGCCCACAAGAGAGATAGCAAAAGACTCTTAGCAAGGGCTTGTAGTGACAGTAAAAGGGGGGATGTTTTGAGGTGGAAGACAGTAGTTTTTGATTAGATAATAGAAAGAAATATGAGAGTGATCAGACTTTGGAAGAGGTTGTCCAGAGAAATTGTGAATGCTCCATCTCTGGGCAGGTTCAAGGCCAGGCTAGATAGGTCTTTAAGCAACCTGTTCTAGTGAAAGGTCTTCCTGTCCATGGCAGGGGAGTTGTAACTGGATGATTTTAAAGGTCCTTTCCAATTCTATGATTCTATGTCCTGTGAAGACAGCTGTCTGTCTCCATAGGCTATTCAATCAACCCAGATAGATAACTTACTCTTGGCCTCCAAGTAAGTTGCTGAAGTTAGGTGAGGCTGATTTGCCTTTTTAATTCTGTTTCAAAGGACTTAAGCTCATTTTCAGTTCAAATAATTTTCAAAGCTCTTTTTATTTGGAGAGTATCTGACCCACCTCTCTGAATGCTAGATCTTTTTAAACATAATTGACTCTCATCTTTTTATTTGTAACTGCCATCTTATGAATTTTAAAAAACACACATTCTTCCTAGACTAATTAGTTTGAATAGCCTACTTAATTCTACTACAGCACCATGTTCCCTAGCAACCTATTCTAAGCCTGCCGGGCATGCTGCCTTACCAAAGACTATGTGGAGGAAATTAAGTCAGCATCAGTGCTGCTGCTCCAAGTTTTATCTCAAGCAAGGTTCTGTCCTTCAAATGAATCTTCAAAATGGTCTCAGAACTCCTTAACTGTCTACGTCAAAAGGTGTATAGTCACACAGTATGCAATTAGATAGCATGCACTTGGGTAGGAATCACCTATGGCTGAGCAATAGAAAGTGATGGAAATTGGTCTAGAAAGACCAATCCCAGAGTATCTAATCATAATCAATGTATCCTTATATGCTTTTTGAGGCAAGCTCAATTGGTCTAACATAATGGAAAAGCATTTCATTATAATTCAGGATGGTACTTTTTCAGGAAACTTTGGGTGTGCCTATATTTCTCATTTGGTGCCCTGAAAGTAGAGTTGAGGTGTGATTTTGCCTGGTGCTTAACCTTGTGGTGGGGCTTTTCTCTCTTGATGAAACCACAGATGGACTCGTGCAGAGAAGTAGCATCAAGGGCTTCCCATTCTCATTGGCACTGCAACCCCCTGTGAACATTTCCCTTTCTCTGAGGACTGGAAAAAATTTCACTGCTGGCAAAGACACATCCACAATCAGATATAAAAGTGTATCACAACAAACTGAAGCCCTCTCCTCCCATCCCTGTGCCCCACTGGTTAGTAAAGGCACAAATGCTGTTTGGGGATCGAGTGAAATGGAGGAGAATATCAGCTATACCCAACCCAAAAACTGGAAACTGGAAACTATACTTTCCCCAATGCTTACCCAAAAGTTTTGGAAGCTTTTATCAATGTTGTCCTCTCTGCTTTTCCTTGTAATTAAAAATAATAATAAAAAAAAAGATCCATAATTAAAATGATAAATTAATGTTAAGAGCAGCCTCAACTCAACTGACATTTCACTCTAACATTTACTGAAGGCATTCTACTTTTGTTCAGAAAACCTGAAGAGAAAAATAATTGTATTAAATATTTCTTTAGGAATACCATTCTTCAATGGATATTTTCTGTGTGAAAGATGATTTCTCATGTCATAAAAACTGTTATTCTGCCCTTGCTTTCCTTTGCCTGGCATTAACAGGGAATAAAAGCACACCTCATTTCTAGACTGACTCACTGAGACAGGGAGAGCCTTGAGGTGTTGCACCATTGAGGATTCATCACCAGACAGGCAGCACAGGCTGTACCTACACCTACTCCAGAGGCTGCCCTTTTGGGGACTGCAGACAGGCATGGACTTCAGTGGGAAATGAACTGCTGAGACACGGCTAGCAGTTAATCCCAGCATGTTGTACAAAGTCCTGGTGGAAACCCTTATGTGCTAGGCAAACAAATTCAGCCTATAGTTAGTTTGAGAAAAGGCTACAATGTTCTAATTATATTCATATTTTAGTTTATTCTCAAAATATAAATTTATCAACAAATTTTCATTGTTCTCTAGTTCTTTCCATCACTTCCCCAACAATGTCAGTTCCCTTATTTTGTTCTCTCTGATAACAAACTAAAACCCAGGACATTTGTACAATGTGAAACGCTTGACTTCTCTCAGGCTGACTATTTAATAATATCTGAGAGAACTGTATTAACAGCTTCTTCTGAAATCTAAAAAATCAGAGCTGTTTTATTCTTTCAGGACCACATTAAAAAAAAAACAAAAAACCACCCCCTTCACCCAAAAAAACTCGTGTTGCCTTGAAATATTTATTTCACTCCTTCTAATGCATTTCCCAGTCTTTATCCTGCATCAGATGGTATCAATCTTTTGGGGTATATCTAACCTTACAGCACTGAAAAGCATCAGATTCAAGGCATGGCAGTTTAAAGTCCAACTATTAAACTTCAGGGAAAAAAAAAAAAAGCACTTCCATTTGCTATTGAGGACAGCAAAGTAATGCAGTGGAAGTAACTTCTCATGAATCCAAACCCTATCTTTCCTTAATTAAACAAAATAGTTGAGCCATAACCTGGCCCTGTTTCAGGGCTTTACTGAACCCCTCCACCTCTGAACTGTGTCAGCTCCTTTTCTCAAGAGTCATAACTTGGATGAACAAGAACTGCTGGACAAAAGTCAGGAAAACCTATAACAAAGATTAATCCTACAAGGACTAAATTGTAGGACCCTCCAGTGCAGTGGGTCTAAAAATTTTCTTTATTTTATATGTCAATTCAGGATTCTAAATCTCAGTCTAAATCTAAACCTAAATCTAAATCTAAATCTAAATCTAAATCTAAATCTAAATCTAAATCTAAATCTAAATCTAAATCTAAATCTAAATTTATTTATTTATGTTGCAGTAAGCACCTCTGGGAATAAAACAATTGCCTTGCATTTTGGATTTGCTATTCCAGTGTTATTCCAAAAGCTATTCCAGTGCCAATAGCAAACCCCAAGCATCTGTGATTTCCAAACACTACAGTGGCTGTAAATGAAATAATTAATTTTGTGATGTAATTGTTATCTCAGGAATTATCAATGACCCTTCTAGTCATTTGATTTAGTTTGTAGGATAGTCTTTGCAGTACAAATCAAACATAAACATTTCTGCCATTAGATTAACAGTGCAAAGATGAGCTGGCTGTAGGATTTAGCGGATAATTTTCAATTGAATTTTTTTCATCTTATTGTCATTCCCCTAGAAAATTAAAGGTAGGGGAAGCAGAGCTAAACAGGAGCCATTGCATTTAAATTTTCCTTCCATTCTTGGAAAGCCTAATTAGTACCCGGAGTTTTAAATCAGACTTCTCCTTCTGTTCTCAGGAGGGTCTGATGAATGAGAAACTTTTACAAATGTGTTTATTTTTACCAAATAACATTTTAAAAATAAATTAAAGTAAAAAATTACATTCCATAATGACTTTTTTGCTTCTTAAAAAAAAGAAACACTGCAATAAATAGATTTGAATAAATAGATGAAGATGGCACTAATTTCAATTTCAGGTTAAACATTTTTATGTCCAACCAACTATGAACAATTGCAAATGCTAAGAATGTTTTTGCCTCTGAAAAGCTATTTTTAACTGAACATTAGTTTTCTGTGTAAGAGGTAATATTTAATTAGCCTTTGCTAACTTGCCATGCAACAACAATGGATTTCCTGCCATCCTTCCCATGCCACTGTGACACAGCTTTTGACCTTTTATTTGCTGACCCAGATTTGGGCTTAGCCTGATGGAGCAAACCTTGAAGCAGTTTACACAGACATTGCGCTGTGTCTTAGAGTCTTAGCATAGCAATTATTCTTCTGATGATTAATAATCTTTCTAGATTTTCCTATATAGGAGGGAGGTGTGATATAAAGTGAGCCAAAACTGTACTGCAGGGGGAGTTTCTGAATGGGATCTGTAGATCTCAAATGTCTTTACCTGTCAGATATCTGCAATAGCAACCAAACATTCAGCACTGCTTAATGAAATCACTCTGGAACTGGGATGCCAAAGGATCACACCATTTTTCAGATACCTAATAGACTCTAATGCCAATTTGGGGAATATAAGATTTCTGTAAATGTTAAGGTAGTTAAGCATCCAAGTGTCATCAGAATTTGAAGTGATCTAAAAAGAAACATGTTTATCTAAAATTTCAAGTTAATTATAAGTTTGCATATTTATAAATATTTTCTTTTTTTTTTTGGTTCACATAATAAAAGGATGTCAGGTTGTTATAAGTTTTTAATGCTTCAATATTGAAACAAATCTTACTGCAGAAGCCTTTCCTCTGGGACTTGAAGACACAGCACTAGGTTATGTGGCCTCCTGCCCAAGTGCACATTCTAATGGATGGGAGGACACTTGGCCTTATATTATCTCTTGGGTCATTACCTCAGATTTTACCTCCAATGGTGCTTATATGAGACTTTCCTTCCTAAATCACATCAGCACATCAACTTCTTGATAGGCTGCTCTCTGGTTTCCCAGTGAGATATCACCTCATACCCCAGGAGTCTGAATCCTTTCAGAGAACTATTGCAAATTTGGCACATGTACCTTTTTTCTGACAGGATAAATAATTCAACAGAATATTCTCTGCATTATGCATTCTAGAGAGTTCAAGTCATATCTATTATTCATTGGGTGCTATTTAACCAGCTCTACCATTGACTAACTTACATTCTGTCACTTACCTTAACGTTCATTTCAGTACTTAATTTATTCCTTAATGGTTATTTCATAATTACATTAACTAAAGCTGTTATATAAAGCAATGATTGCAATGTTTTGAATCTTCGTTTTTCCCTCCACCATCGATATATTTTAAAATGTTCTTCTACAATTTCTAGGCTGTGTGGGGGTCCTTAAAAGGGCAAAAATGACAGGAGAGTCATCAACATTTTCAACAGACAGAAAATGCCTAGAAAATTATAATTTCAACTAAGTACAATATATTTACAAAGTTAGATTTAAAAATTACATGGAAGTGATTTTGAAAAAGGCAGCAACTAAATTTCATTATTTGATTTCTTCCACATTTTGGGATGTAATTTTTCATGTTACAATAGCCTAGGTAGAAAGAGAGAAAAAGAATTGTACTGCATTAAATACCTTGAAAATCAAAGAACAACAGATGGAGTTTAATGCAGGTTACTCAATGAAACTTCATGAAGATAAGACAATCTTTTCTAGAAGTAACTGCTTATCAGATCATTACCAAAAATTTTTCAAAGGAAGGAATCCAGTATATTTAATCCTATTAACATTTGAGAAACTGTTTCATGGAATAGTGCAGAACAGTCATCTGCAAAGGTCAAATTTTAGCTGCATTCTTCCCCTGATATTTTCAACAGAACAGCTTTTGCCAAGAGTAGACTTGTGATACCTGTGGGCTGATACAAGTTTTTTCATGGCAAATACTGCATCATACTTAATCAGAATTCAGACAAGAGTCTCCAGATCTCACCCAAGAATCACTGAATTTTTGCTACCTTGCCCTAGACTATGGCCCTGTCTTGTTGGCAGCACAAGACTCCAGTGACATTCAGCAATTTTCAGCATGGAAAAGTGCCCTCCCCCTAATCACCAGACTCAGGGCAATTAACTGTTCTGACTCAATGAACAGACAAAACCTCCTGAGAGACAGTTCTTGCTCTCTGACTTCTCTGGAGGATGAGTTACTCACTGAAGATGCCTCTCTCTTCTACAAACTACAGAGAAAATGTAGGTTGACAACTTAAAGGACACCTTATTTTAATTACCCATTCTTGCAGAGAACTGCATAGCACAAATTCAGCTCTTCTGTGTTTCTGCCCCGGTGACATCATGGCTTCAGGAAATTTCTCATATTACTTAGGAAGCCAAGATTTCCTTTTAAATATTCTTATTTTAGTGATATTCAATGTAGTTTCTTAAATCATACATAGAATATTCAACCTTGGTGGGAAATATTATTGACTGCTAAATTTCAGCTTATAAAATTTGTAACACTAATCAGTTTATACAAGCACTTCACCTTTGGTCACACTAAAACCTCCCCGAGACAGTCTGATAACTTGGTTTTCAATGCCAATGTGGAAGTTTTTAGAGCCTTATTAGGCCATCAGTGCTAGACACTGTTTGTGAGTGCTAACTTGCTGTTACCTGAATCACACAAATGAATCTAAAGGGATAAAATACACCATTAACAGACTCTGTAAAAATTGTAACCTTCAAATATGAGGTTAAAACAGCTCCTTAGTTGTTCAACTCAAGTATAGTTTTTATATATCACCTTTTATATTATGCATGCATTTTTCCCCTATTGGTTTATAATTTATTCAAAAAATGTGTTCAGCTTTTTTTTTTAATTATAAGTAGCTTTATAGAGCAGCTAAGTGGAAAAGTCACACCTGCAGCTCAACTGACAAATAATTTTCCCCTTCTCATCATATTACTCTGAAAGAGCACTAATTTTCATTTACTTGCAGTGAATTTTGCCATTTGCTCGGAAGACAAAGTTGTCCTGCAACAGGAACTCTCTGCCACTTGAGCAGGGAGCAAAGGGTTGAGAAAGAGATGAGTAGTGAAGTTCAAAGTGACATTATTTAGGAAGTTAATAATTTGGTGAAACCTGTGGCATGAGAATTAGACTTTTCTTGCAGTCAATATTACAGCTATAGTATGTACTAAAATATTAATTCCTATAGTCATAAAAGTGAGGCTTACAAAAAAAATAGTTATTGTTAGAATTTAGGAGACAAGAATGTTACCTGTGATTACATCTGATGGTTCTGTGAAATGTAGCAGGTAAGTACCACTTGTGAAATGACATTTGTTTTTTAAAGTGTGGAGAGATTAATTTTGATATTTTATTAAGATCAAGAAGAAACATTGAAATTTGCATGGTTCCTTGTTTGGAGACTGGGGGTGCGGAAGATAGTGTGCAGACCTGTAGAAATAGGACTCAGTTCAGTTACTTAAATATTGGTATCTAATATCACTTGGGGGATCATGATTGGACTAACCAAGGGGAAGGTTTCCAGATACTCTGGTCTCATGGAGATGCCTTGTAAATCCTGGGATATCTCAACTTCCACACGTGGACAGCTAAGCCTTCACAAGTAACTTCTTCCACCTATTTTAACACCCACTTTCAAAGTGGTCCCACCTCTGGCTGTGCTCCTTACAGCGACTTTCATCAGTCAGTTGGAGTTAAATGATTCAAGTTAGGTGAGAAAAGCGATATCCAAAGTGATATAGAACAAGAGGATATTTCAGTGCAATCTTGTGGTCTATATCATCATCAAAAAACAAGAGACATTATAGGGGTAGAATACCTTCATTATTTTTTATGAATTAACACTGTTAATACTTCTGCATGTGGAAAATTATGCATTTTAAAAATTTATGTATTACAGCTTAAGCTTAATCTACAAGAACAGAATTTCAAGACCAACCTTTCTACAACACTGGGTTTTGGATTAAAATAATCATCAAAAAGCAAACACTGCACTGAAGATTCCCTCCTCATTTCCATTAGGTGTAAATTTCTATGGTCTTCCTTGTATCTTTGTTTACTCCCTGCAAATATTCATGGAATTTAGATTAGTTGTCATGAACATGAGCCAGAATTTCTAATTTCCACAGTCAAAATCTGTCTTTATGCACAGAATAATCCCAGTGGTTTTTAGAAAGTGAAGATCCCTTGAGTCTGAGATCTAAAAGTAAAGTGGACACACGATCCCTCCTCTTGAACTTTGAGGCAGGTCTGAAAGCAGACCCCTGGTGATGCTTACCAGTTCATCATCTACCCAGTATATCAGACAGGCAAGCAAAAGGACACTAAGCATAAAATCCTAGATCTCAATTTGGGATTCAAGCCTCTCCAAAATTTTCCAGCATTTCAGATTTGGAGGATGAAGTTGATTCTCTCCATGGAAAAATATGTTCTTAAAAAAAAAAAAAAAAAAGAAGAGAGGGAAAAGAGAGAGCTAGAGATGGAAAATAAAGCGATTAGCAAAGTTCCAACAAGGGCCTTAGCAAGACAAATCCAGCATCAAAGCTGTAGACATGTTTGATGCCAGTGGCTTATCTTCCACACTAATTTATTAATTTTGAATGCTTGTTATACAATGATTTGTTCTGTGGGGAAGCTATCAAAGCTTAGACACAGAGATCAAAGGAAGTCTTTAAAGGAGCATGAGCAATGGGCTGTTTCTCTGAATGTTTGTGTCTGGCTCTCCAGTTTACAATGACATTAATGTAAAGGACCCTTTAGGGCACAAAGATGTATTTAGGTTACCTCCTATGTCAAGTTCTTGTGTTGCCTCATTAAGAGCTCATCTTCAAAGGAAAAGTAAAGAGGTCATTTTTACAGGTAACTGACATCATGCTTCTTTAAAGCTTTGATATCTCCAAAACATGATCATTTCCTTCAGTATTGCATATCTCAAGCCCTAGCTTTTGGACAAAAGTTTTAAGCAGAAACATCATTGTCATGACTTAATAGGTCTATTGCTGCAGGGTTTTTCTTTTAATAGGAATTATTTTCTGACTGTAATAGGAAAGAATTGGAAATTACTGAAAGTCAGGGAATTTTATTCTGAACTGAATCACTTTAACACCATGGAAAGCCTGCAGCAATTAATAAATTGTTGTAAAATGTTCTAGATTCAAAATTTTCCATTTCCTGGCCACATGCAGTCATCTCCCAGGAGAAAAAAAAAAGATACTCAAATTTATTTTTAATCTATATCACTTAAGATAAGCAAAATGCTGATGTAAGGGCACCATTTGATGCTGCAAGATAAATGCACATTAAGTCTTACAGAGATTTTAGTTATGGTTACTGAGGAGTGCAAAGGATCTAACTCAGTCTAACATGCTATTATCTAGCTCTTTTCTAGACTTCTGGATATGCAGGAAGGAAAGCAACCATTACTTTCAGTGCAAAAGGCGTCTTGTAAATCCACACTGGAGCTTTCTTTTCCCTCTTGGAGCTTTCTGCTGGCTCTAACAGTTCAATTAAGCACCTAAGCTAAGGAGCTAAAAGTTCTCTTCTGAAATAGATCATGAAAAATAAATAAAAATATTGTTGTCCCTCTGAATATTTTGAAACTTTTACCTCTGCTTTAATCTCAGCTTGGTTTAGTTTCCTGATGTGAGTAATGGCATGCAGCACTGCTGAGAGCTCTCTCCAGACCTGCACTGCAGCACTGCTCGTGGTGTATGAGAGTTGAGAGCTGTGCTGAGCACGGGTGGGCTCTCCCACTAAGGCTTTATGACAAAATAATTAATCACTTCCTTTGGGCTTCTCCTATTCCTTTTGATGAGGGTCAGTGAACTGGTGTCTGTCAACAAGGAATACAAAATCCTGGCCATATTTCACTGTTTTTTTCCTGTTCATGTCTGGATCTTATTCCTGCCTGCCAGGTTTAGTGTAAAGTTCATTTTAATCAGGCAAACACAATCCAGTATTACAGAATTTTAGACTAAAGGTACCCTCTTTAAAATATTGATGGATAATCTTCACTGTAATTTTAATAAGCATTCATTTTTATTTGCTATGCATAAACATATTTTCAATGAAGATAAAGCCAAGGAAGTGAGGACATTTGGGTCTCACTCCCAGATCTGCTACTGCAGTGATCTTTCCATACATTTTTTTTTCATTTTTTGCCCTACAAATAAGCATCCTGTGTAGACCCATGATAACAATGAACAGTAGTCCCTATCTACATTAGACATCTCACCTGCATTCTAGACTTTTTCACTAATATGAATGACTAAAATTAAACTAAAAGCCTTCTCCCCATGATCCCTCCTCCCCAGACTCAACTTCCCTCCTAATTCTTCTGCCT